>NC_089804.1:37972101-38144783 GCF_029633855.1 Hoplias malabaricus
TTTTATTTGCTATTTTTGTGGCTCTGTAAATGATATATTGATATTTAATATCAAGAGGAAATAATGTCCCTGCCTGGTGTTTGTGTTTGTGTGTGATCCCTCAGACGAGGGAGAAGTTGTGGATGTCTCTGGGGGAGGCTGCTCCGGTGCTGGTGCCCATCTCCCATGCCATGATGTGCATGAACTGTGCTTCAGACTTCAGCCTGACTCTGCGCAAACACCACTGCAACGCCTGCGGCAAGGTACACACACAGTATGGACCCGGACCCACAGGAGCCATGTACACTCCTAGACATTAGTTAACATATTTCTCACCTGTACTTCTCTCTCACTCCTGCAGGTGGTGTGTCGCTCTTGCTCCAGGAACCGGTACCCGCTGAAGTATCTAAAGGACAGAGTGGTCAAAGTGTGTGACCGCTGCTACAGTGAGCTCAAGAAAAAAGGCATGTAGTGCCATTAATCTCTGTAGTAAACATGTTTTTCAAAACATATCCATTATGATAAAAACCAATCTGTGTTATTTGTGTAGGTGGGACTGTGCCCATGGCGTGTGGCAGTGCGAGTCCACACTCCAACAGAGCCAGTAGACCCCTGTCCGCTGTGTTCCAGAGCCTACAGCCCCCCAGTCTGTGGAAGAGCCGGAAGAGCACTTCACCTCTCGCTCAAGTACTGTATCTGTACTGACTTTATCTCTCACTCTCTGTCTCTTTCTCTCTATCATTCTATTACTGCTCTTTTCAAAATGTTATAATGATAACTGGCATGCTGTTGCTGTGTGTGTGTGTGTGTATGTGTGTGTGTGTGTGTGTGTGTGTAGATCTCAGTGGGTCCTGAAGGCTCCACTATGAGCGGGAGTCTGCAGAGGAGGAAGAAGAGTAAGCGGAAGTGGAAGAGACTGTGGTTCCTGCTCAAAGACAAGGTGCTCTACACCTTTACAGCCAGAGAGGTGAGGGGGCCCAGAGTCTCCTACACCCACACACACACACACACACAATTACAATACGCAGACAATAAAATAGCAATTTTGATCATATCAAATAGTAATAAAGTTTTACCAATATTTTCTAAAGACAACTCTAAATGAAACTACGTATAAATCAGATGTATACACAATTAAATAAGAAGCTACCTATAGCTAAAAGTTACTGTTACAAATAAAATTAAGTAATAAATAGTACTGCTTTTCAATTTTAAATATTTACCAAATTACATTTTTTTGTCTCTGTGTTTGTTTAATTTTATTATATTTCCATTTTAAACCCCTAATATTTCCCTTTTCCCACTCTCTGTCTCTGATTTTCTCTCTCTCTCTCTCTCTCTCTCTCTCTCTCTCTCTTGTCTAGGATAAGGTTGCGAGTGAAAGTCTTCCTCTTCAGGGTTTTACAGTGAAGTTATCTGAACAGAGTGAGGGAGAGGAGAAGGACAATGTCTTTCAGCTTTACCATAAAAAAACTCTCTACTACACATTCAGAGCAGACGATCAGCACACTGCACGCAGGTATACACACACACACACACACACACACACACACACACCCACACACACACACAATGTAAGTAAACTCAAACTGAAAACTGGTTAGACATGGCTTCCACTAACACTCTTCCGTTAGGATCAGAGAAATCCTCAGTTAGAAAAACAGTTTTCAAAGAGGGAAAAATGAATAAATAGATTTCGTCAAAGATATTTGAGGCAGATTTCTCATGAATATTATTTTCTTATTTTTCAGATGGGTGAATGCAATGGAGGAAGCTACAGTGTTATAGTATTCATTCAAGTGACGATAGCGTGACTCTAGCCAATGCTATTCTCATTTGTATCCAGCTGAAATCCAGAAGGATTAATATCTGAAGAGTGGATTTATATTATTCCACATTTGACCATCCCTGACTGAAGATCTAGTGCCATTCTACTGTGGATCCCCCCCAAGCTTTTCCTCCCCAGACCTTTTTGAAGGAGACCTCTGTTTGTGTGTAATACTGATGAAAAAAAAAACATCAGATACCAAGGCTGTGCTCCAGTTTATGATGGAACTGCATTCCTACAGCAATCCCAGGCCTTGTTTGGTCACCCTGCGTCTTGTACAGGAAAAGTGAAACGTGCCAAATGTAAATATTACAGACCAGGACGCCTTCATGAGCTGTTCCTGAGGTCTCTGATTTTTTGGCAGTAAACCAGTTAAGAAGCAAGAAAAGAAACACTCTTAGCTCTGAAATTCATATGTAGTTAAGTTTGTTTTTTTATTCTTCGCAAGTTTATATTACGAAAGCCAGACTTTAAGCTTTTTATTAGTGTGTTAATAGACACATCACTTCTGAGAGTGAACACACTGTCAGAGAGACTGAGGGCCAGGTCATCGTGACTTACAATATAAACATTTGTTTTACTTTCAATGGGAAAAAAATTAAACAAATACAGGGCTTATTTGTAGTCTGTGAACAGGCCACGAGATTAAAGTATATCCATTATATCAGGTCAAATATCAGCTGTCTGAATTTTGATAAAGAATATGTAATTGATGAACGTATTTACATTTTCAACTTGATACAAGGCTGTATATATTAATTACGTTAGCTTTACCTTTCACCACGAGATATCAGAGCAGTTTGGAGTGTAGTATAATTTTATTTTCAGGGTTAAACTTTCACTCAGCTTCTTTCATTTCTCTTATTCTAACCCAGTATGAGCTGAGCTGTGTCTGACACTGATATTGAGCCTTTCTGTCACATTTGCAGTTCACACTGTCAACAGTTGCCTTTTGTCCCGAAACTTGAGAATGTTCCGTCTGTACATTTGTATGTGGTCTTTTTTACCACATAACATTTGTGTCCTCTTTTCCACCAAAGTGTTTTCACATTTTCTCATAGCATCTGCATTTAATTAGCATTTTATTTCTATGCAAGGTTGGAGATGTGTGTATAATTTCTATGTGTTAGTTTCTTTTACATCAAGTCAACTGTCTGGACAAAACTTGGCCTGTTATTTGTTGGACGTTGGACACACTACAGAAAATTTCAATGGAGATTCTGCTGTAATCACTCACTTAATTTACACCAAGTCTTGACTTAAATAATGCCCATTTATCTAGACTAACACTAAAAGGGGGATTTCATCATTTATTTATTTCTGCTTTCAAGTGTTGAAAGCACTTCAGAGTGGTTCATTATAGAGGAACCAAGATTTATTTACACTAGTGGTGATAGGAGCCATGCGATGCTAACAATGCTAATATGGCCGTATTATTTACTATCCACAACCACCAGTGAAGCTTAATATCTTGTATGTTTGTATGGGTAATAATGTATAATTAGGGTGAACAGACGTCCTCTTTTACCCGGACATGTCCTCTTTTTTAGACTTATAAAAAAGTGTCCGGGCTTAATTTCACAAACGTCCGGGATTTTTTTTTCTAGAGCTTACATAGAACTTCGAGAAGTGTCGTTCACAAACTAGTCCCGCCCTCCCCTACTCCGATTGGTTCGCTTCAGTGAGAAGGGGGCGTGGTGAAGTAGGTTAAAATCTTCTGATTGGACGGTCTGACTGTAGCGCTACCGTTATTAGTCGATAACTTTCTCTGTAAACATTTAATTGGTCAGTCTGCACGTCAGTAGTTCTCCACCCCCCAGAGACGTGTCTTCTTTTTCACCATCTCAGATCTGGTCTCGCTACTATAATACTAATTATCATTATTACAATTAAACTGTAAATCTGATTTTTTTAACTCAATACTCTGCAATAATTTGCCTATTAGAAATCATTGCAAGTTATTGCCTTCTGGTCATTTCTGCTGAAATCTGGTTACTGTCACCAACACAGAATAATTCGTACTTGATAGGTTTCTCTAAAATGAAGCACTTCATATCAAACCACTCCTGATTGCTTTGTTTACATCATGATTGAATTATACAGGAACTATTTAAGACAGTTGGAATTCTCCTTTAACTTTTGAATGTAAATACATGGATTGTCTACAGTGCTGGGGGTGGGGTGCTCATGAACTGGAACTAATGTTTACCGTTGTCCACTAATACAGAATGAATTTTCTCCCCAGTGTGAAGTTAGAAGCCCTTGTCTCAAACAGAATCTAATGATCTAATGTTGAATGTATTGAGATCAATCTGCTGTAAAATTCATAACACTGGAAAAACACTGGGATGAAAATAGTAGTACAGATGGCCCTCTGTATCCATGGGGGGTTGGCTCCAGAGTCGCCTGTGGATACCAAAATCTGTGGATGCCGAATGCTAACCCTGTTAGCACACAACCTCTGCACCTCCTCCTGTAAACTTTACATCATCTCTGGATTACTGATAATACGTAATACACTGTAAAAATGCTGTAAATATTTGTTATACTGTATTGTGTGAAAAAAAAAGCCTGGCAGGTGATGCCTTTATTGCCATAGTCCTCAATGTGTCACACATTCAGATTTAGATTTTTATTTTTATTATTATTTTTTGTTTTTGTAATAGCAGAACCCATGGATATGGAGGGCTCACTGTATATTCCAAATAACACTGTAAGCTGCCTGTGGTCAACTCTTCAACTGAGCCTTTCCTGAACGTTTTAATGAGGTGGGGGGAGGGATCCTTATATATCTATTCTGGAAATGTCACATTCACATTCCCTGATTTTCCTTCCATCTTGAGGCTTCTTCGTTTCAGATGCTTTTATACAATACAAAACAAAAAAAAGTGCCAAAACTGAACAAATTCTGCCTTTTTTTTAAACAGATCTATATGAGCACGGACTCTAATCTTTCCTTTATGAGATTAGAGCCTTATATTGTTTTACATTGTGATGGTTTATTTGTAATATCTTGCCTAAACTAGCAGAACGCTGAACAATGTAAATGTCAATGTACATAATCAATGAACGTAAACAGTCTTGGGTTTTGTTTGCACTGATAGAAAAACATTATGCCAGTTTGTTTGTTTTGTTTTGTTTGAACAAAAGCAGTTATGTTTTTATTTGTATGCTCATTTTTTAAAAAGATAAACTGGTTCAACAATGACATCTTTTGTTGGTTGTTTGTTTGTTTGTTTGTTACATATTTACTGAACCAGTTCTGTGGAAGGATATTCCAGTTAGGATTTTATTATTGTTCAGATAAATAAAGGGATAATAAGAGTAATTCTGCCTCATTTGCTTTATATATGTTTCACATGTGACTTATTAAAATTGACATTCAGATTCTTACTCATATTAACACTGTATTGTTGGGTTGATGTTATTAATCATGAGCAGCCACTGTGGGGCAGTGTATACATTCCTAAAATGTGATGAGATGACACATCAATAATACCTACTACTGTTGTCACCGAAATCTTACTGTAATCAATAATTGATTGTGGATATAACCCATATCACGTATCTTGACTTTTATCGTTCAGTTCTAGTTTTTATCTCACTGCGGCCAACGTGGAAACGAGTCACTGAATAATGAATAGAGCTCCAAGGTCTTTAATAGACACACAACTTGATAATCTCTGTTAATTGAACTCAGTGCCTGATTAAAACAAGCCTGAAGCCTTAGCAGACAGGTTACTTTTAATCTAATGTAAGTGAAGAACGTTATCTGCAACATCTTTTTGTGTTGGAGCTCAAACTGTGGTGGAGTAAGGCGATATAACTGGGTTAACATAATGAGCTTTATCAAAGCTCTTCAGCCACAGGCCTGGCCAGAGTTGGGTAAAGCACTACAAAAGCATGAATAATTGATGTGAATTGAAAAAAAAAGAAAAAAAAAGAAAAAGAAAAGACGAGGCACAAAACATTTCGGCCTATTTCTTTTCATCCTCTGAAATATTAATGCTGCTGAGGTCCCATTGTAAGGGTTTTGCATGAGGCTTGGATTCTGGATCATGTTTAGGCTTTCGGACTGATCTGGGCTCAGCCTGTGATGCCTATAGAGTGAGATAAAAACAAACCTAATCTCTCTGCTTACCATGGGCAATTTTTTCAATGCATTTCCCTATACAGCCATATTTAATATTTCGATTCTTGCCGGAGACATGTGTATAACAGAGTAAGGGCTGTAGCAACTGTATAACTCATAAATCAGTCACTGGACTATCACCCCTCGTTGCTCACTGTGCACTTTTTACAAACAAACTTTTAAACAAGATTCATTATTAGCCAGATCATTAATTAGTCATCATCCAGTCAATAAGGTGTGTTTCTGATTACTTGTCTTTATTCTAAAGGTAGTGAAATAAAAGAGGGCTTAGATTAAGATATGTGAACAAACGTGGAGGGAATGGTCTTCAGCAAATAGACACTGAAAACCAGAGAGATGAAGAGAGAGAATAGAGAAGCTGAGAAAGAAGGAACTGGGCTGCTCCAGTTGCTAAAGTCCCTGGGGCTTCTCCTGACCCAATAATGAGATTGATAAAGTAACAGAAAGATGGAAACAAGAAAAGAGATGTTCAACGTCTCCTTGTTTTACCCAAAAGATAAACATAGAAATGTCGGACCACCAGTGGTAAGTGAGTCGCATGCAATTCAATTCATGAAGCTTCGTAATTGCACTGTACAAATAATTAGAGCAGGAGGTCGAAGAGGGGCTGCTGAGACCAGTGTCAACATAAAAAAATTATATAATGCAGAGAGGGCTCTAAAAATAGCAAATGTCATCGAAAAATCCAATTCCTGTCTTTTTCTGGAGAGTGTGCAAAATTGACACTAAGTGTGATCTAAGAGAATAAGGTTTCTTTTAACCTTATGATTTAAAGCCCTTTAATGTTATACCTCAGGAAATACAGGATAAAATGTAATCTAATATTCCATATTAAACTCATCAATATATAATTTGCAAGGCCTTTTATAATTTGCAATTCAGAGTTTCAGAAGAGGAAACTTGTTTCTACTAAGCTGCATTGGCTCAATTATATTTATTTATTTACTTTTTTCTCCCTGTGTCTGCATGGGTTTTCTCCGGGTGACTGTCTGTGAGGAGTGTGGTGTGTTCTCCCTGTGTCTGTGTGAGTTTCCTCCGGGTGATTGTCTGTGAGGAGTTGGTGTGTTCTCCCTGTGTCTGCGTGGGTTTCCTCCGGGGGCTCCGGTTTCCTCCCACAGTCCAAAAACACACGTGGGTCGGTGGATTGGCAACTCAAATGTGTCCGTAGGTGTAAGTGTGTGAGTGAATGTGTGTTGCCCTGTGAAGGACTGGTGCCCCCTCCAGGTTGTGTTCCTGCCTTGCGCCCAATGATTCCAGGTCGGCTCTGGACCCACTGCGACCCTGAAATGGATAAGCGCTTACAGATAATGGATGGATGGATGTTTGCATTAGAAAATTATTTGGTCTTGAGTAAGTCTGTCCTTTTTTATTATTTTGTACTGATTTACATTAACCTTCAGCCATTTCAGCCAGCGCTAGTCAAGCACTAAAATGTCATTTTAAATCATGAACATTTCTGCCAAATACACACAACATTTAAGACATTTGCAGAGAGTTATCAGTTGCACACTGATTCTATCTTCTGGTGGCATTGTTAACAAATAAATATCAAAGGAAAAATAGGGCGCTAGTTAGCATGAACTTAAATGACCTCTGTTTATCAGCACTGCTCACTACACACAAGCTAACTTTGTACCTACCTCAGCTTAAGATAACAACACTTAAAATGATAAAAGGTTTCTGTAGTTCTCTTCAGAGTCCTCTAGTTCTGCACACTTTTTTTTCTTTTTTTTTATCAAACCTTACCTTAGCCATATAGGAAAATTGCTCTTGAGTATTTTTAGCTTTTTTCTGTAGCTTAATGTTCAACTATTGCTCCATGAACATATCTGGTTCAGTTCTACATTAAACTCCTAAGTGGAAACCAGAGTGTCCAGATGGAAGGAAAAATGAAAGAGGAGAGTGTTTGAAAATGGATCAATATTTTTTGTGTTGTAGACTTTGTAAACAGCATTTGATGAACTGCCTTAAAATGTGAGTTTTATTGTCCTGGCTGCATTTAGCTACATGTGTATGAAGTGTCTTTAATGAACTAACTACTCGAGCATTAAGGTGGTTGAACTAGTTACTCAATGTTGTGATGGCCTTGAAAGATGCTACTGTAGCTATATTGTGAATGTGAAACCGTTATTTATGCCCTCAAAAAGTAGAAAGGAAGCAAGAAAACAGACCATTTATGGGCTTGGTTCTGTAGCGGGTTCCAGGGGTACCACAGGCCAGCTGACACCCTTCACTTATTATATATGTTTTTTTTTTGTTTTGTTTTTCCCACTGTGAAGCTGCTTGTGTTTGGTGAATTTTGTGAACTGTATTTTTCTGGTTGGGTGGCATGGTGGCGCAACACAGCTCCTAGGACCTGGAAGTTGTAGGTCTGAGACCTGCTCTAGGTGACTGTCTGTGAGGAGTTCTCCTTGTGGGGTGTGTTCTCCCCGTGTGGTTTGCGTGGGTTTCCTCTGGGTGCTCTGGACTCCTCCCATGATCCAAAAAACACGTTTGTACATGGATTGGTGACCCAAAAATGTCCATAGGTGTAAGTGTGTGAGAGTGTTTGTCGCCTTGTGAAGGACTGGTGCCCCCTCCATGGTGTGCTCCCACTTTGTGCCCTGTGATTCGGGGGAGGTGGTTACAGACAGTGGGTGAATGGATGATTTTTTTCTGGTTGTCATAGTTATTTATATATGCATTGTGCCATAGTTAAAGTTACACTTGCATGTGTTGGTAACATGCAATTTCACAGTTAGATATAATGATAAATATAAAGCATGATCATTATCTATCCTGTATCAATTGGCCACTTGGGGTGGTATGGTGGCGTAGCATGTAGTGTTGCAGTCACACCGCTCCAGGGACTTGGAGGTTGTAGGTGGTGTATTCTCCCTGTGTCCATGTGGGTTTCCTCCAGGTGCTCCGGTGTCCTCCCATGGTCCAAAAACACATGTTGGTAGGTGGATTGGCGACTCAAAAGTGTCCATGTGAAGTGACCTCCAGGGTGTAGTCCCACCTTGCGCCTTATGATTATGATACGGTGGGTAGGCTCTGGACCCACCGTAACCCTGAACTGATTAAGCGCTTACCGATAATGAATGAATGAATTGGCCACTTGTTAACAATATTTTAAGAAAAAAAAAAAAAGCTAGGGCATAAAGAACTTCTTATTACAAGTTGAGAGATGGTCACGCTTTCGCTTCAGATGGCTTTGTTTAAAAAGATAATGTGCATAACTCCAAGACCACAAAGCCTCAGACTGAAAAGGAACCAGGTAGTGTGTGCTTTAGGTATGAGAAGAGGCAGAGGTTACTTTTAATCAGTCATCAGAACTCTGAAAATTAATTAAGCAGCTTCCCATCACAGAGGTCCTTGGCTGTGATAAAGGAGGCAGTCATAACGTTTAAACAGTTCTGTGCTGAAGTCAGAATCTACTCATCCATGTTAAAATCTCTAGTCAAAATTCCCTTTGAGAAAATTCATTTTTCAATTCATTTTTAAGAAACAAATACTGTAGCCCTGACACTAAATACAGTATCAGCCATATGTCCATTTTTTACCTTTACCTCAGCTTCCAGTTCTTTGCTTTCAGTTCAGTCTTAGATGTTGGTTGCACTTCCTTCTTCTTGCAATCCAACTTATTCCAAACACATACAGTTATAATAAGGCCTGGTCTAGTCTATCTTGAGAAAACCATCAGCTTCTTTGTTTCATTAGTAAATTTTCTTTTTTTTTCTTTGAGACCCATAGTGATGAGTTTTCTCCTCGTAGATGAAACATCTAAAGAATTAGAGTTGATTTTCTGATGTCCCTCAAAGATGAAAGCTTGATCTACAATATTGTTGTTCTCTGCTGGGAACAGTTTTGGTTATCTACCACGTTTTGCAGTTTCTAGAAAGCCTATTTACCCTTTGACCTCTAGTACTGGAAATGTCCTCCACGAAATTCTAACAGATTTCTCGGTGTGACTGTTATCAGCTCTTACAGTAAGATATATTAGTTCCTTGTGCCTTCCCTCAGTTCCTTGGTTTTACAAGTAAACTGCAGAAGCATGGCTGAAAAACAGGTTGCTATCTTCCTACAGCACTTTTCTGGCTTCCTCGGCTGTGAGGGCAGGATTCCAGACTGTTATCTCTCTACCCATGAAGTCATTGCCATTATCTTGGCTAAGGCTTGGCACAGATGTTGTACAACTACTTTTTTTCCTTTATGTTGCAAACAATACCACTGCTATCTTTCTGGGGGCTATTTTGAAACCCATTAAAGACGTTCTATTTCCATTACACAAACACACTACTTTATTATTAGCCTTAATCTGAGCTAGTTTCCAATCTAACAAGTGAATGACTGTGAGATTGGCAGATTTGACTAATATGTAACTAAACTGATCATATGGTAGTGGAGGGGAAGGCACAGATTCACGAGGCAAAATGTAACAAAGACATATTATGTATTTAAAATATTTAAGTTAATGCTTCTGAAGTCCATCTCATATTATCTTTTCATAGCAGTGTGAGGCTAATTTTCCACAACTATTTTTCGATTAACAATGGTACAATTCACAGAATTAACAAATAATTTTGGTTGCCTTTTATTAATAATAACAAGTTTTAAGACTTTTAAAAAGAAGGAATATAAATTATATACTGGCAAACAGTCAATTTTACAGTGTGAATACTGTAAAAAAAAAACATTTCAATAACTGTCAATTTGATTAACTTCCTAAAAAGAAGAGAGAGTTTGAGAGTGAGACAGAGAGAAGGCGGAGTGAAAGTGAGGGGGAGAGAGAGAGAGAGAAAGAGAGTAATTGATGAAAAGCTTAAAGGCCTTTTTTTCCCCTCCTTTTTTGGGCGTTGTTTGTTTTTCCACCCTGACGGGTTCCTGTCGTTTAGCCGTGGCACCAGTGCAGCCAGCGTGGGCACGCTGAGGAAAACTGCTGTCTGCCCAGCCCCTTTCCACACAAACACACACACGCCACTAAAACCCTGTCTACATGTGAACACACACACCACACACACATACACACTCATTCCCCTACTACACTCATGATGAACTGATCACTGTGAAACATCATTGGTTAATGCAGAGCGCCCAGGCCGACCAAAACCAACAAAACTACTTCTACATCAGTGGAGCCAAGGAAATGTGTGTCTAAACACACACACACACACACACACACACACACACACACACACACACAATAAAAGAGTCAATAAAAGAACTTAAGTGGAAAAAAATAGTTAGAATTTTGCTTTCTTTTGTTTTGCATAGGGGCTACAAGATAATGATAATAAATCATCTCACACATGGCTGTGTTAAAAGAGCTACAGTGCAAGGTTTTCCATGGTTAGACCTGTTTTCTCTGTCTTTATTTTTTGTTTGTACAGTCTTTGGAAACTCCATTTTCTCCCTTATAAGGCTCTCTTCTCCCTTAATCATGTTGTTCATCTTTTATCTAATTTCTTGAGATAAAATGTGTATGAATCTGGCATGAATTTAATGGCTGTGACTGAAAATGTAATTATGGTTGGTCTATGACTGCACAGTTCTGTATCTTTAAATAAATTAAAGATACAGTTCGTATTCATATATGATTTCTCAGAACACACTTCTCTTTGGCTGTGGAAAGGGATACGGGTCTTTTCGTTAACAAGTGGAAGAGGGGGTGAAAACTGTTAACTCAAGAGCAGACAGAAGGAAGGAAAGGAGGTAAGAATGAAAAAGAGAGAAGGCGAGATTGAGACAGGGTGATAAGAATGTGAAGCATAAGAGGAAGAGAAGGAAAGAGAGGAAGAAGAGACAGAAAAGGAGAAGAGGGGAACAATGAAGAAAGAAACAGTTCTAAAAAATGGAACAGAAGTGAAACAGCGAAAGTGGGTTAAAAGCACATGTACACACCCACTCACTCACAGATTATATGGGACTTTTAGAGTTTTACTATTTGATGGGAGCTGAAGTAAATTTGATGTTACACACTTCAAAACTGGTTGTCAGCAATAATCAATGGCAGGAAGCCAGGTTTAAAATGGGAACTGTGAAGTGCATGAGACTTTATATACCAGTGAATGGTCATCGCCGTGCGTGAGAGTACAAAGTGTGCATCACTGTGAGTAAGCATCATGTGACTTTAAACTATACCTGAGAGAGAGAGAGAGAGAGAGAGAGAGAGAGAGAGAGAGAGAGAGAGAGAGAGAGAGAGAGAGAAAGAGAGAAACTTGCTTTGACAGTGGCCTTGTGAGGTCAGAGCAAGGGGAGTTTCCCAATGCTCAAGTTTCAGTTTGGGATCTCCTGTGTGTGTGTGTGTGTGTGTGTGTGTGTCTGTGTGACAGCTAACTTACCTGATCTCAAGCAAATAGTAGAAGGTTTCTTTCTGAATCCCACAGGCCCTGCTCTAAGCACACACACACACACACACACACACAGTTGTTTCCTGTAAAATGATTGCAACTGGTTTGAGTTCCCTTTTTCACAGTTTCTCTACTCCAGCTGTGGCTGTTAACCTAATGATCAGTTCAGCATGTCCCTAAGCCTAAAACAGGGACATACAACTTTTAGTCTTCTGCAGAAATCACATTGATTAACTGTAAATAAATTGTGTGATTAAACATTAACAGGCCTATCACATATTATAAATCATAAAATCTTTAAAAAAATTACATGTGCATATATAAGCTGCATGTGTTTCATAATATAATAGATTAAGTCTAAAGAAATACGTGATTAAATATATATACTACAGATATATATTGTATTGTGTATAATATTCCATTTTCCATTCATTCGTGCCGATAGATGTGGGTGTGCTGAAGTGATCAAGAAAACAATTAAGCCCTCCTCCCTACTTTTCTCATTCCTCCCTCAGCCTACCTGAGTGTGCACGTCATCCGCTCCACAGACTGCAACGCTGAGTGTAAGCCACACACACACTTCCTTAAACACAGTGCTCTCCTCAACTCCCTCACACACAACCACAACAGAACAGAGCTGATCAGCGAGTCGACTCTAACCGGAGCTCTACAGAAGGTAGGATTAAATACATTCCTTCAGAAAATTGGCAGTTGGAGGAAGTTACTTGAATGTGTGTCTTTCTGTAAATAGTGACCCCTTACTCTTAATGAGTTCCTGGAACTGTCCGTTCCACCTTAAATGGTCCAGAAGTTCCAGTCTTATAGGTGTAAATGTGACCTAACTATTTTTACTTACTCTTCATTCTGAATGGATCTGCTGCACCATTTAAGGTGGAGCCGAAAATTCGAGCAAGTAGAAGCCAGCTCCAGCTTCATGTAGTGTTTATATAGACAGGCTACTTCATGTACAGTGAGGGGTAGTTTTAGTAGCTGCTTACATGGGCAGTTGCAGCGGTTTGTAAGTGCCCGAAGCCGCTTTGTTGTGTCTCCAGTGCTTGGTAGTGATGACGACTCTCCTGGCTCTTGGGTAGTTTCGTGAAAGAAAGTAGCAGCAACACGAAAAAATAAAAGATTTGGACAGGAAGTGGCAGTGGTGTTAATTCATGTTCGTGTTTATGTTGTAAAGCTGAAAGGTCGAGGATGTCGAGGAGACGTGAGAACGAAAACAGTCATTGTACGCTGGAGTCGTGTAGGAGGGAACTTTCTTAACTTCTCTTCTCGGTTGTCTCGACGTTATGTAAGCAGGCAGACCTCATGGGACCGTCCACTGTGGTCGATAATTTGAGTCTGTGTCCTAAAAGGGCATTTCTACCATAATTTCCTCTGTTTTTGTCGGTTGTATAGTTTCTTTTCACACAGGAGCACTCTCCAGGACGGTACAGTGTAAGCGAGGGTGGCTAGCCGCCTATCATCAGATGTCAACAAAGCAGCCAAACTAGGTTCATTTGTTGATGCTATTATCGTTGACGAAACGTTTCTGGAAATGACTTTAAAAGGAATTCCACCGTTTATTTTTAGTAATATTCAGTTAATTATAATGCAGGCAAATTCATTTGAAGTCCTGGTGTGAAAGTTTTTTTTATTCCAATACTAAATCTGATATATGTTTTAAAAGTAAAGTTTTGAGTATATATGGTCAGTAATTGAAGAAAAAACAACAGTGTTAAATGATAAATAGTGTCATAGTAGTTTATTTTTTCTGTATGCCCTGCATGTGCCTCTGAGCCATGGAAGTAATAAAAATAGGCATTCAGGCAAAGACCATGTCTCAAAGCTATCATAAAAATGTCTCAGGCATTGGGCAGTGTGTTTGCAAACGTTTTACAATGTGTAATAGCTTTGTGTGAGGGAGGATTTAGAGGCATTAAACTCCATAGATGTCTGGTTCCTACCACCTCCACTGAGCAATTTTGACTCATGAAGTGTCTCTAGAGTCGCACATTACTTTTCAAACCACAACAAATTACTTGTTTTCCTTTCTAACATTGGAACAAATGTTGAACTCCCAGTGAAAACATATAAAAAACATATCCATTTCCCAGATAATGATTAACCCTCTAATATCTGTATATGATGTTTAACTTTCTTTTGCTTTGAGAAAAAAAAGATTCAAGACTTTCCCATTAGAATAAATTGAATTTTTTTTAATTATTCATTTTGCTTCATATTTAAATTTAGCCTAATAGCTAGCTCGTTTAGAACAAAACAATATAATCCAGATCTAATTTTGTGTAAAAGTAAGTAGATCAAATGTGATAAAGTAGAACATGTTTTTCAGTACATAAATGTACAAATTTCTAGACCAATCCGAACAAGTTATGCATCCGTCCTCTTAGTTGCTGAGCATGACTGGGTTAATCCTAAACCAGAGAAGGAATTTTTTGTGGCATTACAATTAATTCCAAGCTCAGGCTTCATCACAGTAACAAATAACTCTATACCAAATGGACCAAATATTTTCCAAAGGGCCATAACCAGAATTGTTTTCATTGTAAAATGTTACACGATTGTGTTTTTTGGAGAAGCAGAATCTTAATTCAGATCAAAGACTTTACCACAAATGCTTGGTTTGTTCAGGACTTAGTTCTGCACAACCACTGAAGTTCACCAAGAAGGTGACATACCATTGTTCCTTCAAAGAAGTTGAAATATTACTTCAGAGCTCTTGTGCAGCCATGATGCTGGTGTATTTACTGAAATGATTAAGCAGTCTGTTTGTTTTATCCATTCATCTGTTTCTCTCTCTCTCTCTCTCTCTCTCTCTCTACACCTGTAGTATGCACTGATGTACAGTACTCTTACTTGTGACACATTAAGGGTTGTACCGAGAGCATTAATAACACCTGTAAGCTGTAGTTTTCACCCTCACTGCAATCTGTTGCATATTTCTGGTGTTAAGAGGCTGATGGACCAGTCCTGCACATTTTTCCATTGTCTGTCAGTGGTGAGTTAATATGGTACATTTAATGAAATAAAGCAGTCACATTTTCTTTAAAGAACTGCTCCAGATGCCTTGTTGTCTCTGCCTTGCAACGTTTTGTTACTGACCACAGAACTTCTGCTATGACATGTACAAAACACCCACATCCCACATACACACACACACACACGAACACAGGCACATCGTCTCTTCTTTTGTCATTTGCACACAATTTCACCCACACTTGTTTTGCCACAGAACACACACTTGAAACTACTCTGTTCTAATCTGCAGTGCATCTCCTCCTCACTTTCAATACTTTTACATTCAGTGATCATTTTCGTACGTATGCTTTATGTTGAACTGAAATGTACTAATACTATAAGGGACTGCGTCCCAATGTTGATACCAATGTTTGATAATTTTATATCTAACACTCCCATTTAAGAAAAATATAGGGATCGTATTGACATGGATAGCGTTATGGAGAAACCGCATTTACTGGAAACATTGGTCAAAATGAAAATAATAGGTTGCTTTGATGTTTTGGAAGCCAATAAACTGTCAGACTCTAATTGTGCACCTGATATGTTTTTATTTATTTATTTATTTTTTTAAACGTATATATTGGATTAGATTTTATATTTACACAATGGACTGTATTACACACACACACACAAACACTGTAATGCACTTTATATTTTACACATAGGGTGTTGTATATAAAACAAAAATGACTGACAGGTGATTCTTCACTGTTGAATGGTGGTGGAGATAAACATTCTTCATCGACAGCGTGCCTGAGTTTTGAATAATTCATGATGACAGTGGTGAAGAGAGCAGCTTCACACCTGCTGTCATCTAGCCTGTGTTAACCCCCCCTCTCTCTCCTCCCTCTCTCACACACATACACACAAAAGCAGTTTCTCACCAACACCACACTGATGGAAACATTTAACATTAGTCATGATTTTCTGGCCTGTCACTGAATGTCTGTTCCAAAGACACTCTTGTTTACTTAGTCCTCGCACACACTGGAGAAACACAAGTTTATCAGCCATGTTTGTTTAGACACACATACCCGCATCTGCACACAAAGAGTCTACTAAAACTCACCTTTATTCGCAGCACAGTGACGTATTCACCCATGTCTTCTTGTCACTTTGCCTTTCGAGAAGCCCAGGTTTGACACTAGCATTTGTTCATTCATTTCCGTTGTCATTGCTGCATGAATGCAGTACTGTGCAGAAATCAATGGCCACCTTCAACGTAGTTAACTTTCAGTCAAAACAGCTTTTTGCTATAAGACGTGTTGTTTAGTGTAAGAAGAAAGGAAAAGGTAAAGTCAGGGCTCTCCCCAGTTGCGGTGAACTTTCTTCTTCTTCTTCTCTATCCATTTCCTTTGACACCTTCTCAACAACCACACATTCTTTCAGATTGAGTTGGGTCCTCTCAGGGTAAAGATGGATGGAAACACCCATGAGAATTGTTGAAATTGGGCGCTGGGGGTTTTTTGTGTAGACGATAAAATTAACAAAATATTGGACTTGAGACCTTTAGTCTCATTCACGGCGAAGTGGGAAATTTTATTTCCTTACACGCCCTTTCAATGTTTATCATCATTTGAGATTTTCCTGTGCCATTTAACATGCACTGTTATTACATAAACATACACACACAGTCACACACATGCTGAGCTTCTCTCTTTTGGTGGCGGACACACAGGAGGGGCTCTGTTAGCAGTGTTCAGCCTGTTGCACTTAATGAAGCCTTTGTGGAGTGTGAACAAGGCAGAAATGGACACCAGTCTAATGCACCGAGAGACAGGAGCACAAGCAGTTTCACCTTTAGGGAGCCTTGCCAACACACACACACACACACACACACACACACACAGTTTTGAGTTACTTTTAATGCTATACTTTACATACTCTCAGCACAGCTATACACTTCTCTCAGTCTCCAGTGCCAACAAATGGAATTTTTGTGCATTGTTCTCAACCCAATCCCTGTTTAAAACGTCAGTAACATGATGTCTATTACCGCGGACAGGATTTCAACACGTTTCTCTGCGTTTAGGGCAGAGCACATTTACTCTGTGGTAAGATTTGAACGACTTCAGACAGATAGATATTGAACTCTTGTTTAGATCCAACTCACATTTCAAGCCGATATTTGATGATGCATTTATTACTATATTTACATGTAGTACCTAATTGAAGCGGATTTATGCTGAGTACCTTGAATAAAAAAAATCATCATCACTGGGAATGCCACGCCACCAAATCCATCAAGTGTTGTGTGGGAAGAGCATGTCTATGAAGCCTTCCAATATTTTATCTTTGGGAGACAATCTGTGCTGCTGTTTTATGGTATAAATAACAGGCTGGACGCTACTGTTGTGTTTAAATCAGAATGACAGCTGTTTGTATTACTTTTATTGTCAGGGACGTGTGCTGAAATGCTTATCTGTTGAAATGTTTCCAGTAGTGGTTGGAGAAATGGTGGACTTCTTCTTTAAGAGACCTGTTCTCACTGCATTCTTGTCTCCAATACTGGATCTGAGAGAGTGGCTCAGCAGGTTTGACTGACTCTGATCCTGTGTTCTCTCTCTCTCTCTCTTTCTCAGTCTCTTTTTTTCACACACACACACATATGCGTGCACACACACACGTTCAAACTGACCCTAGGCTCTGGCGCACACAATGAAGCCTGTTTTACAGAGAAATTGGCTTTTCCACACTGACCTACAGCTGCCTTTCAGAAAGCGTGAGAGAGAGAGAGAAGCAGAGATAGAAAGAGGGAGATGGGCTCTTGTTTCTGAGCCTGAGGCAAGGAAGAGGGAGAAATCAATGGCTCTGAAATGACAGTCACATGGCACCTACCTCCCACTGACCTTGAAACTCCACCACATCTTTCTTACACCTTTTTTATTTTATTCACCCATTCTTGCTTAGGAAAGCATAAAATAGCTTTTAACTCTTGCAACGCCCATGTTCTTACTTAACCTTGTGAAACAGAAGTCTGAAGTAGAACCGGTCTTTGACTTGGCTGTTAACTCACCTTGCAGGTTTGTGTGTGTGTCTGTGTGTGTGTCTGTGTGTCTGTGTGTGTGTTAGAGAGAGAGCATGCTTAAGCTGTATAAGCAAAATTAGAAATATGTTTAGTGGTACTTAAACAAACCAGATCTGCTGAATTTGCTTGTATGCATTATTTTTTGTCAGGAAACGTTTCTAAAGTTAATCAGCTTTCCTGGAAAGGGAACACACCTCGACCAGCTAAACAAAGTGTTCTGAAGTTCAGCAGATGTTGACAAGGTGGATCAGGCGTGGCTGGTTAGGAGCTAATTGGATATGAAGTGGTTCAGGGACAGTAATACATGTATAGAACAGATGTTATAGTCTAGTCATAAATTAGGGGCTGCACTCGTTAGCTGTTGATATCATTACGTCACCAGTTATCGTGTGGTATACAGCAGTGCTCCGTAATGCTCTAGAATATACCTGTGATTCAGTAATTCCCACAGTGACAGGGACATAGGTGCCCAAGGATTAAAAAAAGCAACATGGATGAACGCTAGTCTGTCTGGTCCGATTTCACACAAGAGCAACTCTAGCCCAAATATGTTAAAGGCTAAGCACCACTTAATGGACCTCCATGAATATTTCACATTATTTTAGTTACTGACATATATAAGTATGAATTAAAATGAAAATAGCGGCTTAATTTGCTTTAAAACTGACAATTTTATTAAATTGACGGAAAAATCCGAGCTCACTACGGAAATTCTTGAACGCGACCGTGACGTCACTGGTGGACAACAGCTGAACAACGCCGCGGTAAAACCCCGTTATGACTGACTGTTATGACAGTATCTAGCTAGCTAAATAACCAACATTATTCATGACAATAGCCTAGCAATAAGCTAAACTCAAATTTAGAGGTACCGTTATTCTTGTAAATGTGATCAAAGTCGAACTCGAATTCATCCGACACTATAAACCTCCGTAATGCAGCTACGTAGCCGAGTATAATCTGAGCCACCGAGTTTAGCAAGTCAAGCTAACGTTAACTAACACCAACTAAAACAGGCGAAGTGAGTGTCCTTACCCTGTTTACCTCCATGCTACAGAGGCTCTTGAACACTTTTCGTTGGTGTCCTTACATGCCCATATTGTTGGAAAAGCACCAGTGAAATGAGCTACAGATAACGGAGTGAGCGGATGGTCCTTTCCAAAGTGCCCGTTTAAAGTTGACAAATTTAGTCCATTTTCTGTATATTTTGGGATATTTGGGCCATTTGTGCAGAGATGTCCCACTGTACATTGAATGATTGCAGCCAAAAACAACACACCTTTTGTAACACATTTAGCATTAAATTAAGTGCAGCTTCTAGAGTTGTTGTCCACCATCTACGTCACAGGCAAGACGCCTATTAGAGTTTCCATTGGGGGGGTGGGGGGCCAACGGTCTTTTAAACCTTATTCCTTGAATCAGTAAGTAATAACATGTTTTCTGACTATCAATAAACACAAGCTAGGAACTTAAATTCCACTGTATTTATTTGTTTGACATTTTCATAGAGCTGCTGCTTAGCTTTTAAAAGAAGTGCATCCCAATTTGTGCTCTTCTGTGGGAGAGGTCCAGACAACAATAGGTTAATATTTCCCTTTCACCCGCCAGTTCGTCAGGTCTCATCCCCATGACCACTTTTGTATAATAATGTTATTGGTGTCACGTGTCAGTGTTTATAATCTTGTGGCTGGTTGGTGTGTATTGTGAAATGCATTTCCATAGCTTTTGCCTTATCAGCATGCCAAATTCAAAACATGGAGCACGTGCAACAGTTTGGGGCCAGGCACAGTGATTTAGAACAATAAAATGATCTCATTACCAGTGGCTTTATCTTTGGCCGTGATAGCTACACATTTTGAAATGTTTCCAGGTGCTATGCTCAAGCTTTGGGAAGGTTTTCTAACTTGACCTTTCTCATATTTGAATGGCATCAGTTCCTCAGAGAAACATTCCAACTTTTAACTGTGGAAACGAGAACATAATAGTAAAGATAAAAAGTTAAATGGACACATCTTTCGTGGTCAGGTAAGGACATGCTAGACGAGATACTAGGGAGGGTGTCCAAGTCATTCTCGTCAATGCAAAAAGTAATGCCACAAACATATTAATGCTGATGAAGTGAGGAAAAAATGAACAAATGGAAGGTTTTTGTTTAGTGACAGTATGGAGCAGTCATGTGACACATGCATAGCCATCGGCCATGTTCTGCACAACGAGTCACTGATCTGATGTGAAAGGGCTTGGGACAAAGCAGGACAACCTGTTTATCTGTACTGAAATAGTACTGCCGTAGATGTTATTGAGACAGCTGTCACTGCATACTTCTCTGTTTACTCACGCATATACACACGTCATAAAGCAGCCACCATAACAGCCTGAGCCTTTCATGTTTTGTTCCTTTACATTTCTTGGCATTACTCATCTGCCTGGACTTGCTCCTAAACCCTTTAGATGCAGTGACTTGAATGACAACTAAAATGTGACAAAACAAGACCTAGTGGGTCACTGAGGTTAAAACAGAGAAAAGTGCTACAAACACAAGTATTTGTGACATGCTTCTTGGGGGAATTCTTGCCCTTCACCCTTGGAACCTCTTAATGATGTGTGGTACAATTGACTGAGCAGCATATTAAAGTTTATTGACCCAGTAATCTTAAACCGCATCTCTTTGTGTTGAGGGGTGAGGGATGAAAATGAACCGGAAGAGTGAGAGACAATGAGAGACAGAGCTGACTAAACTCCACTCTCCATTCACAGGGGGAGATGAATATCATATCACCTCCAGCAAACCATGTCAAGGACAAAACAGTCATTTGCAAAACTGGGTCCAATGTAGCTGTTACTCTCTGACCAAACAATCTTAGCTTCGCTCAGCTGCAGCTTATGCTTCCTCTAATGTGTGTGCTTGTGTGTAACCAAACCTGAGGTTAAGACGTGATTGGGAGGTCTCAAACACACACACACAATGACTTCTCTATTGCATGGTCGTCTCCCAGTAAAAGCAATTACTGCTGAACAAACACAGCAGTCAGCACAATAATAGAACAAGCAGAGACTGTGATCAGCAAAGTGTGTGTATGTGGGCACACTTGTGTGTTTATGCCAGAAAGAGGCCACAAAATTATAGCTTTACACTAGTCTGATACCCTGTACGAGGATCAGTCCAGTACTGGTAGAACACCTCAGATCAGAAGGTTATCAACATCTTGTATGCTCAATTTAGTCAAGCGCATCAATTGAACAGCAACACTTTAGAATATGACTACACCAGTAAATGTTTTTTAAATCTTTATTAATAGTTATTAATTATGTTGTTAATACGTTTATAGACATGAATAATAAGTTATTACACACAGATAAAAAGGGCAACAATGACTTGTTGTTTGTCAGATAGTGAACCCACATCCATCCACACTGTTCAACCATCACTTTGTTTCCTCCATCAGTCGACGTTAACGCTGTCAGCTTCAGCACATATTTCTTAATATGTTTAACCACTTAATGAAGTAACCACCAACAGTGTATCTTTTAATACATTAATGATAAGGAGCTTACCACATGAAATGACTAAACGTACATTCTTTGATCTTAGATTATTCTTTATCTAAGTTCTGACACTTTCAGTTTTAGCCAAACAAGAAAGAGGTCACTGTAACACTCGCTGTCTCTCTAATACAAACGATTATTAATGACTTTTAAGGTGTTTGCAATATAATTAATAATCATTTTTTTAATAATCAAGGTTTTTAACCATTTATAAACCTTTATAACTGCAGTCTTGTGTTAAAGTTGTACCTATAAAAGTGGTGTCTTGCCATCTGTATAACAACAATATCAGCGAAGGTTTCAGATGTATGATTTTGATTTGTGCAGTGATTGTTAGTCTGGTTTGTTACTTGTTGCTATGTGGGAGTTGCCTGTTAGTAATTACAGATTAACAAATGCTCTCATGCACACAAAACAAACACATGCACACCAACTATTATCCCTCAGGACAGTACTGGGCCGGCTACTCATCACACATTAGATCCACTGAGGTGAGTTCCTTTAACACCTTTTCCCAGGGAAACGCTGGCAGATTTATTTTGATGTGGTATTTTAATGTACAATAAAGAACAATGGGTAGATTTATGATCTGGTTATGGCATAATAATAATAATATATATATATATATATATATATATATATATATATATATATATATATATATATATATATATATATAATAAAAAAATAATAACATTTGTAGGTGTTATCATTTGCATTCTAAATGGAAACTTGTGTTAACAAGGCAAACTGAACTGTCGGCCATGTTGATTTTCCCTGGTTATAAGAACACAGGTTTATATTCCAGCAGCATGTATGCTGCACTAGTAATTAGCAACACAAAGGAAAACCATGTATATGATGGGCATACTGCGCTGATGTGTTTTCAAGAATAAATCATCTTCTGATAGTGCGTAGTATTGACCTGTACAATTAATGTTCTTCAATACAGTAGCAATTAATCCAACTATGCTTTACTAACTGATACTGTAATTTGTCAAATGTATATAATTGGTCTCTGTTATACTTCCCAAACAGCAGTTTTGCATAATGTAATAACTCTATCTTTGGTGACTTTTACATAATCACTTGATCACAGGAATTCAGTCTGATGACTAATGTTCTTCTGGCAATGTTTCTGATGCTAAAACACCTTTAGGCAGCAGCATTGAGTAATGCTTGTTTATCTGAGCGTGAGCGATTGTATCACAGCAAAACACCAGACAATTCAGCCACCTTTCGCATGTACAATGAACATACAAAGACCATGAAATTGATAACTGGAAAAGACAGTAATAGGTTAGTTATGTATTTGGCAATTCAACACCTGCTAAAATGGGAGGATTCTGACAGGATTAAAATATAGCTTTCTATTTACTCTCAATTTTCTAATATTTCATCGTATTTCTCACTTTTCTGAAAGCATTTAAAGGTTATGAATTTATGAAAAATATCAAGACAAAATCTGGTGTAAAAACTGACGTGCAAAAATGAATCGACATAATCATACACACTTTAAAGCTTGGTGTTGTAGAAAGACTTCCTTTTTCAGATTCTCTCCACTGCTATTAATGGCACTAATAATGCATCCAAATAGAGTAACAACAATAAGAGCACAGTAAAAACAGAGCGACGGTTTACAAAGTTAATCTGATAAATATTAGTGTTAGAGTGGTTTGCATGAACTTTGTGTTTTTGCAAGTGATTTTACTGTAACAAATTTCTGCTCAACACACTCTTTCATCTCTCTCTCTCTCTCTCTCTCTCTCTCTGTCTCTCTCTCTCTCTCTCTACCACCCCCCACTCCCTTGCTGTGTGTGCTCATTTTTTCCGCTCTCTCCAGGGAAACTAGTTGGGTTTTTTCTTCTTTTTCTTCTTCAGTTTTTTTTCTGTCATATGCAGCTGTGAGTATGTGTGGGCAGCACGATTAAGATCGAGAAAAGAACGGTTTCATTAACTAATATTTAACACCCTCACAAACCTGTTCTTACATTATTCCTGGCCTGAGATTGTGCCTGACTGCATTATACTCTACTGTAGAGAAGCTGAGCCCTTGCAGCAAAGAACCATATTTGTGAATTGTTTGGTAAAAACAGATTAAGCCTGAAATTACGTTGTTTGATGCCAGCTATGTAACATAAAACGCTCAATAACCATTTCTTCTGTTTAATAGACTGTGTTTTTTCCATTTAAATGTTTATCTCCACTGCCAACACTAGACAAGCAGGCCGTGCTATTAAAGTGGGAAATGGTTGATATATGGTTCTTCATTGCAAGGGCTGTGTTGGTGTAAATGTGTAATGAAGTGTAAAAGCACTGTGCTTAATGTCTTATTTGATGTAATATTGTTTTCACTTTGTTTCAGTAATACCTCATTCTCAGTGTGACTTTATGTGCTTTGTTATTATAAAATAGGGCTGCTAAGGAAATAAAGTATTATATCTTATTATGAATAAATATGGACTGGCCCTTGGTTGAATGCAGGCCGTGAGCTGTAAGAATCGCCAACCCCTGGTGTATGCTTTTAGGGGTACATCAAAAATGAAAGATAGGTCAGTATTACATTGACCAAAGTGAAACACTTTGATTCCTCCAAGAACCATTTGGAACTGTGCAGCTGCAGCATCAGTACAACCAAGATCGGCATGACAACAACGATTAACAAACGACATATTATGTAGCTCTACATAGTGCATTATTCTCTGTCCCCTTCCACCTGTCCTCATTTCATTTCTGCTTTTAATCAGTGTCCCACTGGTGAAGAAAGCCCTCCCCCCTCCTCCCCACCAACATGCACACACACACACTCCCTGCTTCTTCCACCCTGACTTACAGAACAATGCCTCATAACTAGTAGATTACTCACCATGCTACTGCTGAGAGTTACATTTGAGAATTGAGTATTTGAGTAGTTGTTTGTTGAGTGTGTTCCTTTATGTCACTGATATGAAGTAACGTGATGTAATGTGGTTTGAGTCTCTCTTAATTGAATAATAGTAAATACATAATTTTCTTTATTGATTTGATTTGGGTGAAGGACAATGTCACAGTGAGAGCAAAGCTGCAACTTAACATTATCCATTGGGTCATGGAGCAGTGGAACCACGTTCTCTTGAATGATGGAGCTCCATCCAGTAACTCAGGAATGAGTTTGAGTGGCATGTTCTATCCAGAGCTAATCAACCAACCTCAATATTACCTGACCTCAGTGATGTTCTCAAGGCTGAAAGCCGTCTAATCCTAATAGCAGTGGTCATTTATCTAGTGCAAGGGTCATGAATAGGCAGGCTGCAGTCCGGGTCCAGACCTGGACATGGACCTGTAACTGAAAAGTTATTAAGAGCTGTTTAATTATGAACAGAGTGGTGTGTCTCTCCAGGAAACTCAGAGACTAATCACATGTACTCAGCCAATCAGATCTGTGCATTATGATGAGCGTTTTGACTCAAATGAGTGAAACACACAGGGCAGGGCTCCAGACACTGCTGTCCCAAGGTATGTGATAAAAGTTCTTTTGGGACACTTTCAGGGCTACAGTGTTGTTTGAGGTAAAACCAGAAACGTTAAAAATAGAGGGAATGATTACCGGTTGAAATTCTCATAAAACTGAACATGGATTCTGTTTATTGATATAATCCCCCCCTTAGCAATAAAAGACAATCAGACTGCTGTTAACAGATAAAGTCCCGCCCTTCAGCAATAAGAGCCAATCAGATTGTTGGTTATGGACAAGCAGTAACGTCAACTGCAACAACAAACGTCATTAGGGATTATATTTAAAATATTATATATATTTTTTTCAAAATCATTGTTATATTTGTAGAAAGAAAACGTCATTTTATTTATAGTATTTGTTGTATATAATTGTTCGTCTTTAAATTCTCTGCTTCGTTTTACTACATCTATTTAAGCTTCAAGTTGGTGGTAAATAACTTTTTTGAGCAGATTTGTTTACACCCCTGATCTACAATCTGAAATACCTAGAGGCATTTTCTTTTAAGGCCTGCTTTTTTTTTCTCTACCAAAGCTGATGTTAATGATGTCAAAGCTGTGAATGTTAATTGTGTGAGCTTCGTGGGGGACATTTAGCTGGAATCTGTGGCTAAAGTTCCTGGTAATCCTCAATATAGAAACACGCTGAAGTTTCCTTTTGTTCCTGGAGTAACATATTGGCCGCATGCTGATCTGGAGCCAGCTTTTTGAAACGTCCACACCTCCTTGTGTTCTGGTGATCTAGGGTTAAAGCTGACTTGGGAACAGCAGTACTGTTGTGGTCGGGAGGGTTCTGCACTGGGGCTGTCATTTATCATTATATCATTAATCAAGTATTTTGATGATTATTGAGGCGTTAATAAAGGCCCCACAATAGAATGTACTCACTGAACAATACCAAAGATACACAGCATTCCAAAGATGCACGAACAATTCACAATATAGAGGAAGCTGGATTGTACAGAATGCATTGATGATGATTAAAGGTATGGTAGCAACAATTTGACAAATGTTTTATGTAATTTCCAGTCAGTTAATAGCTGTAGTTGCTCAGAAGTCTGAAGGCTGCCATGTGCATTTTAGCCTCAAACTGTTTCCTTCCAATGCTTTCAAACTGTTTCCTCATATGAGCAACTGAAGAGACTTCTGTCTTGTAAAGTCCCTAAGTCACAAGATCCCTGTTTATTTGTTTGTGTGTTTGTTGGTGTTGTCTTTGCGTATCTGTACTCCCATTTCCCGACATAATTGCAGAGATTAAGGGCACTCTCCAACTGCGAAAGCACCAAGTGCTTTTGTGTATGTGCAGTAATTCCATCAGGAATTCAGTGTAACCTCAATCACTGCGTTCGGAAAATGACGCAACACAGCATCTATAATATCGGGTTTTTTGCCATGCTGGTCTTTATTTTTTGCTATTTTTCCTTTCTACTTTTAGACCATGGTGAAGTACCCAGAGCAAAGGTGCTGGGGGAAAAAAATACTTCAGGCTAGCGGGGACATGAAGTTATGTGAAGTTTGACTTTCCAGTAAAGCAAGTGTTATAAAAAATGCTGAAAGGCCAGGTTAGCAAGCTTAAGCTTTAGACTTAATTGATTGAAATGTCTTGTGTTTGTACAGTTAATTCATTGAATTAGTTTTAATTAACCCTTTTCTCTGTGATATTAACACATTTCACATATTTGCAGCCAGGATTTTGTAGAAACTTTATGTTTAAAAAAGGCTGGATCAGTATGTGAAATGCAAATAAATACAGAACAGTGATTTATGAATCCTCTTGCACTGGCATTGAAACCAAAGCAGGGTAAGACTGTTTAATTTAATATTCTAATGTTTTATTAGCTTTTTGAAAGATGGATGTTATTTCTGAGATCAATGACTGCAACAAATCACAGAAAGTTGGAGCAGTTAGTGGGTTTAAAGTGTCTAAAGCTAGTGGGTCCCAAATGCAAATTTATAACACCACAATGGGGTTTGCGATGGTGGATACATTTAGAAATATTGTTATAAAGTGGACTCTCAAAATATCTTCCGATTCGTGTCTGCTTTTCCATTGTGTTAATGTGGAAGTTTCTTATTTTCTGAGTGTAGCACGAGAAGTGATCACATCTCTGGCAACATTTCCTGTAACTTCCTGTACATCAGACCAAGCCTGTACACAGCTGTTTCAACATCTAATGTCTCTCTCTCTCTCTCTCTGTCTCTCTCTGTATACCAGGTGAGAACTCACCATGGCTCCGTTCCTGCGGATTGCCTTTAATGATTATAATTTGGGAACCCACCCTCCTCTAAATGAGCAGCCGTTCTGTGCCATTAAGGTGAAGGAGTCTCTCAGCACAGGTTGGTCAGAGACTTTACTATTATGAAATGAGACTGTCTGATAAATCGGAAACTGATTGTGTAAATGTATTTCTCTCTTTCTCAAGAGCGTGGAAAGACTCTTGTCCAGAGGAAGCCCACCATGTTTCCAGCGTGGAAGTCCAGTTTTGATGCTCATATCTATGAGGGTCGTGTGATCCACGTTCTCCTGATGAAGACGTCGGAGGAACCTCTCTCTGAGGCCACTGTCGGTGTCTCTGTCATCGCAGAGCGTTGCAAAAAGGGCAATGGTCATGCGGAATTCTGGGTAGATCTGCAGCCCACTGGGAAGGTGATGATGTCTGTGCAGATCTTTGTGGAAGACTCAGACTCAGGTGAGAAATATATACAAACAAATACTTACAGTGGCAAACCCTGGCAGTGTAGTATCCTCAGTAAGGTTTTCTCACACGTCAGTATTGACAGAAACAGGAATCTTCTCACCGTTGTGTATGTTATGCACCCTAGTGGTGAAACAAAGTTATTGCAACCTTCCTCAGTGTCAGTGTCAGCTTGGTATTTGTCTTTAAAATCTGTGGCAGTGTCCATGGGACACCAGGAAGGATGACAACAGATGCAGGAGCATGTTGGCCCTTCTGTCCATTGTATTTTTTTAGACATTAACGTGATTCTAAACCAGAATAAATTTGGCTTTTGGTTTAGTAACAACAACAACAACCAAAGCCACAGCCACTTTGTTTTCCTTCTCCCTCCTCAGCTCTCCAGCTTTATACCTTTCAGTCATGTGGCAATAGCCCCACCCCAGTCTGTGCGGCTTAGGGTTTGTATCTGAGCTTCACCTTCTGGGTCCAAGTTATTGCTTCTTGTAACGCACAGCCAGAGGCGAGCCTTTAGCAAGACACCTCTGTCCAGCCTGCAGGGGCTTCGGGCAAAATCTTCTTTCTTATAAAGTGATCACACTTTTCCTTAATCCATAGTAGAATAAAACTTCTCTATAAATGTTTCAATTCTGATGACTAGGTTTTAAATGTGTGTTAGGTTTTAAGGGTTAGGAAATGTTAAGATGAATTTAGTGCATATTTAATCACATATTTAATCTGGGCACTGTCAGAACAGGACTTTCTAAAGTAACTTTACAAGAGAAAAACTTTCGTTTTATTAAGGATGGGATTAAAGAATGGGATTGTAGTCCGTTTTGTATTTTAGAGATAGATTACACAGTAAACTTTTAAATCCGTCAAACAATATTTATGGAAGCCCAATTATTTGACATTTGGTTTATGTATTTATTTGAAATATTAAAGGCTAAGCACCAGCGATATGGAATTGTCAAAGAAATAAATACAGTGGAATTTGAGTTCCTAACTTGTGTTTATTAATAGTCAGAAAACATGTTATTTCTTACTAATTCAAGGAATAAGGTTTAAAAGACCGTTGGTCCCCCCCCCCCAACGGTGTTGGGAAACTCTAATAGGCGTCTTGCCTGTGACGTAGATGGTGGACAACAACTCTAGAAGTTGCACTTAATTTAATGCAAAATGATGAAAAGGCGTGTTGTTTTTGGCTGCAATCATTCAATGTACAGTGGGGCATCTGTGCACAAATGGCCCAAAGATCCCAAAATATCCAGAAAATGGACTAAATTTGTCAACTTTAAACGGGCACTTTGGAAAGGACCATTCGCTCACTCCGTTATCTGTAGCTCATTTCACTGGTGCTTTTCCAACACTATGGGCATGTAAGGACACCAACGAAAGGTGTTCAAGAGCCTCTGTAACATGGAGGTAAACAGGGTAAGGACACTCACTTCGCCTGTTTTAGTTGGTGTTAGTTAACGTTAGCTTGACTTGCTAAACTCGGTGACTCAGATTATACTCGGCTACGTAGCTGCATTACGGAGGTTTATAGTGTCGGATGAATTCGAGTTCCACTTCGATCACATTTACAAGAATAACGGTACCTCTAAATTTGAGTTTAGCTTATTGCTAGGCTATTGTCATGAATAATGTTGGTTATTTAGCTAGATACTGTCATAACAGTCAGTCATAAAGGTGTTTTACTGCAGCGTTGTTCAGCTGTTGTCCACCAGTGACGTCACCTTTGCGTTCAAGAATTTCCGTAGTGAGCTCGGATTTTTCCGTCAATTTAATAAAATTGTCAGTTTTAAAGCAAATTAAGCTGTTATTTTCATTTTGATTCATACTTATATACGTCAGTAACTAAAATAATGTGAAATATTCATGGAGGTCCATTAAGTGGTGCTTAGCCTTTAAGTGAATAACAGGTGGAAACATTTTAAAAATGTTATTTTATTTATTTATTTTTTAAATTATTATTATTAGACACATTGCCCGTATTTAAGATGCTAACAGCGAGTATAACTTAGACAAAGTGAGCATCTGCCAGGCATTTCCAGTGAATTGTGAGAAGTTTGTTATGTAGTGTGTGTTGCTGTGGGAATGTGAGGAGAGCTGGGACGTGGTCTGGCTTTGTCTCAGCTGTCTAAGTGTGTTTTTGGAATGCAGTGACTGAAGTGTCTCCGTCCCGCCCCCTTTTCATGAGTTTCCTGAAAAGAGGCCGTCTCTATTTATGGAGCGCCTCCTGTCTGAACAGGCTTCAGTTTTGTCCAACAAGCGACTGCTGACAGTCAGACTCACTCAAAACACACACACACACAGGGGAGAGAGTGTAAGACTTATTGAATGAAAATAGTATTTACAATCGTGCACATGATCTGTCTGTATGTTTTAGTTTCTTCTCTTTCATTTGTGTTTTTCTCTTTTTCTTTTTTCTCTTCTGTCTAGTTCTGACTCTCATTTTCTCTCTTAATTTTCCCAATTTGTCTATTTTTATCCTTACACTTTTTAACCTTTGTCTCTCAGGTTTTCTACTTTAGCATCTCTCACATCTAATTATGTTTTGTTTGTTATTTTCCCTTCATTGTTCTGTCCCTCTTTGACCTTTCACACATTTTCTTTTCATCAGTGGCTCCTGTGGGTCACATTGGTTTTGTTTACTATGTTGGTCCAGTGAGTCAGACTCTCGGTCTCAGACGTCGGGTTCCACCCTAGAAGAGTTTGGCATTTGGCAAATAATCCTGGGAGATCCTTTTTTTTTTTTTTTTTTTTTTTTTCAACTGTCTTTCAGGGGCTTGAATTAGGGGGCAGGCACACACCGAGGTCAGCCTCAATGGAGACTGGAATTTCCCTCCCAGTTACAGCATGGTCTTTCAGGGGGATTCCTCCGGAGTCCTTACTCCACATGGTTTAATACTTACCTTATAATCGGTGTCAGTGAGATCAGAGCAAAGGAAAAAAAGAAACAAAAAATGTGGAAGCGGTCCCTAAAAATCTCCAAATGTCTCTGAATGTATAAGGAATTGTTTTTTTTTTTTTTTTTTTTTTTCCAGACATGAGCAAACAGTCCCTGAGGGAGAAAGAAGATGATGGGGTTTTAACACTGAACAGAAGGAGAGGAGCCATCAAACAGGCCAAAGTCCACTTTATCAAAAACCATGAGTTCAGTGCCACCTTTTTCAAACAGCCCACTTTCTGCTCTGTCTGCCGAGAGTTTGTTTGGTAAGTGGATATATGTCTGTGTAAGTGTATGAATATGTGTTGGACGGATCAGTGGATGAATGGATGAATGAATGAGTGAATGAGAGAACTCCTTGGCCTTATATCTCTTGTAAAGAGCTGTGTTTGTATTAGCATCAGCAAAAAAAAAAACATACTAATTCACTCATTGGAAATTGTCACCATTGGCATTCCAGATGTTAGACATATATGCAACTTGTAGCAATAAAAGGTGTATCTACGTAAAGTTTGCGTATAGATTTTGGATAATGTTGGGATCTGTTACTGTCAGTTAATAAAAGGGCAGCTGTGGCCTGGTGGTTAGGAAACTGGGCTTATAACCGGAAAGTCATAACTGAAGTGCCCTTGAGCATGGCACTTAACCCCCAACTTGTCCCTGGGCGCTGTGGCTAGGGCTGTGCACTGCTCTGGACATGTGTGCTCACTGCTCCCTAGTGTTCAGAAGTGTGTGTGTGTGTGTGTGTGTGTGTGTTACTGCACGGATTGGGTTACATGCAGAAAACAAATCCAATGAAGTGATTATAATTCTAATTCTGATTCTAAAGTCTATTAATTATTTCATTATGTTTAATTGTAAGCCAGTTGTGTTGAGGTAGCACCCCTTATAATTCATTCATTCATTCATTCTTTCATTCATTATCTGTAACCCTTATCCAGTTCAGGGTCGCGGTGGGTCCAGAGCCTACCTGGAATCACTGGACGCAAGGCGGGAATACACCCTGGAGGGGGCGCCAGTCCTTTACAGGGCAACACAGACACACACACATTTACTCACACACTCACACCTACGGACACTTTTTGAGTTGCCAATCCACCTACCAACGTGTGTTTTTGGTCTGTGGGAGGAAATCGGAGCACCCGGAGGAAACCCACGCAGACACAGGGAGAACACACCACACTCCTCACAGACAGCCACCCGGAGGAAACCCACACAGACACAGGGAGAACACACCACACTCCTCACAGACAGTCACCCAGGACGGGAATTGAACCCACAACCTCCAGGTCCCTGGAGCTGTGTGACTGCGACACTACCTTTACTTGGCTTATTAAATTAGTCCAACAGCATCATATGAATATGTTGCATTAATTTCACAGTTTAAATGACTGATAATGAAATGAACAGATGTGTTTTTTTTGGCACACACTGCAGCTTAGTTGTAGTTTATTGTATAAACAGTAAAATGTCCTTCCTGTTTCCTCCAGTCTTAAACATGCACATTCCTCAATGATATCTCTGTCAGCCATCTACGACGCCTTACTAATCCAACTCACAGTTCTTAGGGATTTATCTAGACATTTCTGCAGGCTCAGCAACATTTGCTGGACTTTTCTTCCTGTATCGTATGTGTATGTGTGTTTGCCTCTGTGTGTGTTTTCAATATTTCTGTCCTGTCCGCTCTGTCATATGCTGTTTAATATTAAAGTCATGAACTAACACACACTTTTTTTACAGGGGCCTTAACAAGCAGGGCTACAAATGCAGACGTGAGTGTTTTTATAACCATCACAATTCATTATATCCACATACACACAGTATTTAATGTAATACTTTGCCATAAATGGAAACCTGAATGTGGCGAAATGTAATAAATAATATTTTAGCAGTGATAAGGTTTTAGTCTTGGAATAAACTATATTAGGAACAGACGCAGATAAGGCCTGAGTCAAATTAGCATCCCTTACTGTACATTTGGGACATGCAGTACATACAAACAAAAGCATATTTTTACTGTGTCCCTGAGGGTTAGGGTGTATGATTATAGTACTATAGGATATAACAGTATTGGGAAAGTTGTTCACTGTGAGATAAGAATGCCCACAGCAAACACGTCAACAGCAGACTTTTGGTGACGTCATACTGTGAACGAACATTGTAATCTTCTTGTGATTAAACCATACTTTACCTGCTCCTCAACCTACCACGGGGCTCTGTGAGCTACCACAGGGCAAATACACACAATCCAGCCATCGTAGTGTTACCATATATTGTGTTGTTTAGAGACAGTATAATAAAATGTGATACTGCCCAACAACAGAACCTTGGCATCGGTAACACTTAATAACATCATTATAACACTTTTAATGGCTAATTTAATAATAATAAAACTCAGTTAATAATAAACTCAGTCCAGTTATCACAATTTTACAAGAAACATGCTAATTATCTTCCATCCAACCATATTTGCAAAGAGAAAGTAATTAAAGATGTATTTGTGTGAAATGTCTGATGGCCCTTCCCTTATCTTTTAAAAAGAGACCTTTTAAAAAAAAGCATAATGACCTCAATTGTATTTTATCTTTGTTTTTTTTCTGTAAATTATCACTTAATTGTAAATACCTCTGACAGATTACCTGCCTGCAACAACCTCTTCCTTATTGCTCTGTCTCTTTCCTAGAATGCAATGCGGCTATTCACAAAAAGTGCATTGAAAAGATCATTGGGAGATGCACAGGAAGTGCAGCCAACAGTCGAGATACTGTGGTGAGTGTTTCCTTTATATCTGTTGAGTAAACATACAGTCTCATATAACCAATCTGTTCACACCTATCAGCTCCACAATGCATCACATTGACCATGGATCTTTGTCATTTGTTTGATATTTAAGCTGTTGCCGTTTTGGCCATTACCCAGTAGATTTGCCTCCAGAAATATGTAGAATTATGCAAAGGATTTTTAAAAGTGCACTTTGTTGTGTACATACCAGAAGTATATGGCTGTACACCCAAAGAAATGAGCAAAAATTAGCTAGTTTTGCATATAATTTTCATTAAAGAGCTAATGTCATTAAAAATGATATCTTTCATCATACACCTCCCCTCACACCTCTTGGTCTAGCTTATTTCCTTCTTTCCTTGACCATCACCCTTATCACACCTACCCCTCCTCTCAACCCTATTCTTCCTCCTATCCCTCCCCTGATTTCCATTTTCTCTCACCTTTTCCCCCCTTCCTCTGTCTTACACGTTCTTCATCACCCTCATTCTACATACCCCTCCTCTCAATTCCCTTCCCCCACTACTCCAATGTATATAAGGCCCTCCTAAAATATTTGGTGTCAGACTGGATTGGGAACAGAATGAACTGGCAACAGTCACAGACTGGACTGGGTACAGAATGAACTGGCTATAGACTGAACTGGTGACAAACTGATGACCAAGCTGTGCCCGTGCTTTTCTGCATGCACGTGAGGAAACCTCCAGTTTACAGACTGAGATCATCCAGCTGTACTCATACATGGTCCTGTGTATGTGTAAATAAACTCCAGTCAACGCCGAACTCCAGTCTCCTGACTCTTCAATGCTGAATTTCGAACACTGGGAATACTGCCTTCAGCTCATGGAGCAAAGGTGTGAAAAGGTCATTAAATTCCAAAGGGCTGGACCGGCCAATTACAACACAAACAAACGTACACACCAAGGATCAGAGTCTTCTGCTGATCAATAGCCGTGTGTGAGCACTTAAAGCCCATGTGGCTCAGGAGCTTAGAGCTTGTCAGTTGTCCATTTGGAGTAAGAAAGATAGAGGGTCGCTGTAGTATTAGTATTGTATATACGTATTAGGGACTTAAATGCACAAAATGTGTTCGGGAGACAAACATGACCACCTTGGTAGTAAACTAAAGTTTATAGAGGTGTTTTAGTAGATTCTGAAAGATAGTGACCCTGTGAGAAGACCGCTGGGAGTGTCCCTTGGTCAGAAATTGGCACCATGTTGAGGGGCAGAGGTTGTGTCCGAGCCAAAAAACCACTAGACTCAACATGGCAGCTAAACGAAGGCTCATTTGTTTTAATACAGTTCCAGAAAGAACGATTCAAGATCGACATGCCACATCGCTTCAAGACGAACAACTACATGAGCCCCACTTTCTGCGACCACTGCGGGAGTCTGCTGTGGGGTATGGTCAAGCAAGGCCTCAAATGTGAAGGTGAGAAAGATGTTGGACTCACTTTATACAGTCAAATGCTGATGTTTGGGCTCTCCTGGGCAAACAACATGGTACATTGCATAATGGTTTTTATTATTATTAAATATGGACACATTTTTGTCCCAATTTTTTGCCCTTTACTCCATGTAGACTGTGGTATGAACGTTCATCATAAATGCCAGACTAAAGTAGCCAACCTCTGCGGCATAAACCAGAAGCTCCTGGCTGAGGCTCTGACTCAAGTTAGTATGGTGAGTGACTCAACACATGTCATAGTATCTATCAATCATCTACTGGGAATAAAAGAGGTCTAACTTTCCCTTTCTTCATTATATTGTGTTTGATTGACAGTCCATAAGAAATGAGTAGCTTTATCAGAATGTAGTAAGGTTACTTCTTGTTCAATAAGATTACATTACTTGATTACGTTTGTACCTTTCTCAGATCAATGGCTTTCTAGACAAATCGACTGAATCTAACTGAACCTTTTCCTCGTTTTTCATGTGTTGAATTCTGTTCAGAAATCCTCCACTAAGCGGTCTGATCCCGCTCAGTCAGATATTGGGATCTATCAGGATATTCCCAGAAATATTCCAGCGGACCCTAGTGGTAAGCCTTCATTATTACAGTGTTTGGATTATCCTTTTATTTAAGCTAAGCCCCCCCAATCCTCCTTTTTTTCTTAATAATTTGTGATTGTATTAATACAACATTGTGTTTATGTTAATTTAATTGATATACTATAAGTATTCATAAGACCAAATCTGTTGTCTGTAATGTTTTCTCTGTGTGTGTATGTGTGTGTGTTAGCAGATAGCAGCCAGTATGGGAAGATGTGGGATGGGACCACCCCAACAGCTCCCTCTGCCTCAACCCTCTCACAAAAAACACGTGTTAGCTTTGACAACTTTGTGTTTCACAAGGTGCTGGGGAAAGGCAGCTTTGGCAAGGTGAGTTCATGATAGTCTTATACTTCTAGTTTCGTTGAAGCATTGTTCACATTTTGTGACAGTAATAGGGTGACAAGACGTCCTCTTTTACCCGGACATGTCCTCTTTTTTAGACTTAAAAAATGTGGGTGGAATTTCACAAACGTCTGTGATTTTGTTTTTCTAGAGTTTACATAGAACTTCGAGAAGCGTTTCGTTCACAAACTAGTCCCGCCCTCCCCTACTCAGATTGGTTCACTTGAGTGAGAAGGGGGCGTGGTGAAGTAGCCTAAAATCTTCTGATTGGACGGTCTGACTGTAGAGCTACCGTTATTGGTCGATAACCTTCTCTGTAAACATTTAATTTACAGACATGTCCTCTTTTTCACCATCTCAGATCTGGTCACCCTAGACAGTAACAAATTTAAATATGCATTATATTTCACTGATCTTAACACAGAGCTGTATGGAAGTAGTGTAAGTGAAATCTCAAAGCAGTAACTTTCAGATTTGTACCTGGAATATTGGGTCCAGATTTAGGTCCCTATTCTGGAGAGCATTTTATACTCTGTCCATCAAGCTTTGGTTTCAGTGGAGGTTAAGCTCAAAGCACACACAAAAAACATTGTTTTGTTGATTTGCATATCACAGCCTTATGCAATACTTCTGCAGTAAAGTAAAGGTCAATATCACAGTAATTGCTGACATACTCAGCAGTGTTTCTAGCACTCCCTAACCTCCGTTTAGAAGAACTAATCTACCCTCATATACATTCTGATTAGCTGGATCATACGCTGTAGCCATACTGTTCAACCAGCATTAAATTACATTATCAGTATTTTGTACTGTGCATAGTGTTCAGTTTCTTTATTGGTGAGTGTCCTTGTGTTAGGTGATGCTGGCTGAGCTGAAGGGTCGTGGAGAATTCTTTGCAGTGAAGGCTCTGAAGAAAGATGTAGTTCTGATGGACGATGATGTAGAGTGCACCATGGTGGAGAAGAGGGTGCTAGCATTAGCCTGGGACAACCCCTTCCTCACACACCTATACTGCACATTCCAGACCAAGGTGAGATGACTATCCTCCAGCCCAAAGTGTCACAAAAGCTTAATTTTTAAAGGCATAGCATGGCATACATTTACAGCTGGCCACTTCACTAGAGGGTTTTCCCCAGAGTGACATGTTCAGGTTATTTTCAAATATTACAAAGCATATATAAAGATTATTTTTTATTTCATTGTAAAAATTCCTTCACTCCCATTTGTGGATACAGTATATTTTTAAAAGTAATTCCCAATGGCAAAATAATAATAGTAATATGTAATTAGTTTTGTGATACATTGAAATGATTACGAAAAATTACAAGTGACAGATCTTTCGTTCAGAGAGTTTAATTGACAACTGAAGTGGCACTTGTCATGACCGGGGGGAAAAAACAAAACCATACAAATCTTGACTTGAGGTGACAGTGACTCTGCAGAAGGACCAGTTTGCCTTGCTCAACAATGGAAAAACGTTTATTGCGTCTGGTATTTGACATATACACACTGTGGGGTTTTTGTCATTTACGAGATGTGATGTTGTAGGTGATTTTTAAAAGATATCATTTCTGCATATTATGAAACATCCTGGAAAATGTTGTGTAGAGGAATCTAACATTCGGATGTTACACTTTGTTCCCCATTCCAACTCCATTTTTTTTTACTGTGCTAAAGTCACAGACCACCTGAAGTTTACTTAATGTCCAGTCAAAATAGCCATAGTTTTATTCACATTTCAGTCATTTCTAAGAGGATTAAATAATTGGGTTTGTTTGTGATTAGTTAAATTGTGAGAAGCAGTAAGTACAGCCAACTTCTAAGACTGACCTTTGTAGATGTGAAAAATATTAATGCCGACATTGTGTGTGTGTGTGTGTGTGTGTGTGTGTGTGTGTGTCTCTGTCTCAGGAGCACTTGTTTTTCGTAATGGAATATCTCAATGGAGGTGATCTGATGTTCCACATTCAAGATAAAGGTCGTTTCGATTTGTATCGAGCCACGTGAGTGAACGTTTCGGCCTTTCTTATAAACCATATAATGGGCCACGGGTGTGTCCGAATTCCTAGTGAGCTGCTTTGTGAATCATTGCCTACATAGGCTGCTGTCTCAGTAGTCAGCATTCCAGCCCGACACCCAGCCTAATGATAGGTTATGGAGACAAAGCAATTAGATAGCAATGACCTCACTTCTCGTGGTCAAGTGACCAGCATTTACTGCCCTTAGCTTTCAATCATTTCAAACAGTAAAAAATAAATATATAAAGCTCCTGGATAATTAACCCCTGGATATAAGGAAGCGTCTGGTGCTCCCTTAAAACTACATTATAGTAAGGCAGTATATTTAAGGTGTGAACTGAGGTACATTTGTTACTTTGTGATGTATAATGATTTCTGTATAGAGGTATCACTAGGAATTTGGATGCACCCCCTATGTAAAGGATGTGGAATGTCGTTTTTATATATATCAGGAACATTACTTTTGTTTCATCTGACACCTGTAACCATTTCATTGTTTGTTTTTTTTTAATGCAGGTTCTATGCAGCTGAAATTATCTGTGGCCTGCAGTTCCTTCATTCCAAAGGCATTATTTATAGGTGAGACCGTTTATCAGGCTTCTGTATGCTGTAACTTCTGTATCTGTAAGCATTGTTTCCCATCTGTCTCATGCCCCAGCTGGTAAATATTTCATGTGCAGTTTGTTATGAGTGACATGTGCTGCCTGGGCAACAGACATTTCTGAGATGTTTGAGATTCATGGTCAAGTGCCAATATATAGGATTATGCACTGTCAATGCAAAGTTAATGACACTTAACATGAATATTTTTTAATGTTCCTTTTAAACACATATATTTGAAGTTTGTAAAACACACTATTTTATTTGAAGATTATACAATAGAAGATATAAAGATTATATAAGATTATAAAAATAAGACTCTTTCCGTATAAAATCTTAACATACAGCTGAGTGATACTCCACAATCTAAATGCTTTATTGCATGACATCATACAGTAATATTATACATTACATTTGCCTAATGATACGATATATTTTTGTGTTTTTAGAGACTTGAAGCTGGACAATGTGATGTTGGACAGAGATGGGCACATTAAAATAGCAGACTTCGGTATGTGTAAGGAGAACATGCTTGGAGAGAACCGAGCCACTACTTTCTGCGGAACACCTGATTACATTGCGCCAGAGGTGTGTGTGTGTGTGTATGTTAGTGCAGAAAGATTTCTGAAAGTTTCTGAGAGGTGTATATTATTCTTTATATATTCATCTATTTATTATTAAAAATTCTTAACAAATTGGCAGAATTTGACTGTGCTTTTGGACTTTGATCTGCCTCAAGTCGATATTTCAGATCAAATCTGAACATTAAATTTTAAAATATACATGACTCGAGTGTACGTTTCCTCAGATCTTACTTGGGCAGAGGTATTCATTCTCAGTGGACTGGTGGTCCTTTGGAGTGCTGGTGTATGAGATGTTGATTGGTCAGTCACCATTCCAAGGAGATGATGAGGATGAGCTGTTTGAATCCATCAGGATGGACGTCCCTCACTATCCTCGCTGGATCACCAAGGAGTCCAAGGACCTGATGGAGAAGGTACCACGGCATCCACCCTGTGAACCTCTGAGCTGCAAAAAATCCCTTATAAACTTATGAAAATATAACAAACTGTACATACCTATTCCTCACATATTTAAAGTAGGGTAGACCAGTAGTTTTGCTTGTGTTTGGTTGTCCGCTTACATTTGCCTTTTCTCTTTGTAGTTATTTGAGCGAGATCCGACACGTCGACTTGGAGTTGTGGGGAATATTCGAGGACACGCCTTCTTTAAGACCATCAACTGGGCTGCACTAGAGAAAAGGGAAGTGAATCCCCCCTTCAAGCCTAAAGTGGTACGGTCCTCAGATTTATTACACTGTCCAGACTGAAGCTCACTCTCTGACAATGCATACAAATGAATAGTCATATGATGGGGATTTAGTTCATGATTAAGATTAATCATTTGATTATACAATGAATTATTGGTGAGGAATGTGTCTTTAGATATATAAACACTACAATTAAACCAGACTGCAGTGTAATTGTGAACAAATCATTCCATGAGCTGGGTGTTGTCTTACTTAGTATAAATTGTATGCCAAAATTATACTTTAAACAGGAGAAATTATTTAAATTTTAGTTTAGCATTGATTTTATGCAGTCTGTGTGCTCTTGGATGAAGTCTATCTCATGACCCTTGCCCCCTGCAGCAGGAGCATTCTAACGATAATCCCCAGAAATCTCCTTTGTGATTGCTCTGTGAAATCCAGCTAATGTTTATCTTATTTGTGACTGACACATGCTCTCCTCCAATCACAGAAAGCCCCCAATGACTGCAGCAACTTTGACAGGGAGTTCCTGAGCGAGAAACCCCGCCTCTCACACGCAGACAAGAACCTGATCGACTCAATGGACCAGGCAGCTTTCAAAGGCTTCTCCTTCATCAACCCAACCATGGAGACTATCATTGAGAAATGAAGGACCTGTTCATCTAGCACTGTGACCAAGCCTCCATCCTAGCACCATTCCAGCCAGTCATACCCAGTGTCGGTGTTAAAGGAATGCTCCAGTTCTGTTCAGTCTAGTCTGGACCCATGACATCTTATAGCATATGGTTGATTTCCCCAATCAACTATGTCCTGTACTTATAAACATAAATCAATGTTAGAACCCAAAGGGCAGATGCTAAAGTTATAACTTCATCATCTGTCCATTGATGTCTGTTCCAAATGTGTTTTGAGTCATGTTTTCTGTTCTTTTCTTTGTATGTGGTAAACAGCCAAATGCCACAGATGAAGTAGAATACGATTAAGTTGAATTCCACTGGAGTATTCCTTTAATTACGTGCCCTTCTGCAGGGCCAATACCACAAGTGCCCGGTGCATTCTTAGCTGGACATAGTCCTTACCTTAACACACTCCTCAAAGGCTCAAAATCTACACAAACAGATCACTGCTAAGGCGCTAAGACTGGATATGAGCAGCGGTGGTATATTAACTCAGCGTGATCAGATGGGATGTAATTGTCTACAGATATATTGACTCAGCGAAACACTACACCATTTAATGACACTGATGTAGCTACTTTATAGTTAATGTTGTGAACTCATTATTGAGTGCAACTGGCAGTGTGCTGGGTTCATAGAAGCATAGACATCTGCCTCCTGGTGACCAGGTTGTGTAGAAGTATTATAATGATTTTTTTTTTTTTAAATGATCAAAACTTTGGAATCAAATGAACTGTATATTATGTACTGTATTAGTGTATTATAGGACAGACATGCAAATGCACACATGCTCTTAAACAAGAACCTGAGAAATGAAATGTAATTTAGTGGTTGAGATGTCATTCAGAATGGTTTCAAGTGAAATTGTTCATGGTAGAGATAGTTTTTATCACAGTGCTGGTGATAGGAAGCAGGGGGAAAATGTTTTACTTGTTCAAACCTAAAGGAGAATACATGACAGTTTTTATATTTAATGTGGATTTATGAAAAATTGTGAGGGGGAAATAGTGAAATTACCCAAAAGAATATAAATTTTTGGGTAAGGGTTTTAGTCTTAAATCTAATCTCCAATCTAATCTTAAACTATGCCTTGTGCCTAATAATAGTATTTCATGGTTTCAGTGACCACAAATTTGAACAGTTTTGACATAGCTTTCTCGGAACCACTCAGAATGACTTTGTTTACATCTCAACTACTTAATTATACAATTGCTCTATTTTCCATTGACCATTTTTACTACATGTACACATACAAAAATAGACAAAGAAACCGTCATTTGCAGTCAGTACTGTTTCTGTAATAAATCTTATTGTTGTCTTAACGAATATTTAAAAAGTCTAAGAGACAACAATGGTTTCTTAAGAAAACTAGTTTGGCCAGTCCTATACGGTGAGAATCATTAGAGCTGTTACCATCAGAAAACGATGTTTTCTTCTGTGAAAGCTAAAAAAGATCATAAAAGATCATGGTACTTCAGGTTTCAATGTATTTCTTTCACACGTTCTTTCATAACATTCTGTGGTTTGCTTGATGGTCAAGCTGTGTTTCCTTTTATTCTCCTGCTCTGTTTAGAGGTTGCTCTTTTGCCCTGATCTTAGACCACATTGCCCTTAAATTGATTAAAGGTTAGAAGAAGAGTGTGTTTACAAAAAGCTGTGTTCAGGCTGCCTTAAAGGAACACCTAACCACTTTTCAAGCTAATCTCTGTATGTTGCGTTTGTGCTGTACTGTCAGTTACCACAGACAATAGTTTTGACATGGTTCCCTGGATTTAAAAAATAAACAACCGAAAACCTGTTGACACAAAGAACATTTATAATAGAAGTCAACCGACAGCTGCTTCAGGCTGAGATTAGGTTGAAAAAATGCTGGATTATTACTTGTTAACAACCTCCTAGTCTTAGAACTGCACCTAAAATAGGACCTCTACAAACAAGAGACAAAACATGCCATCAAAGTGCTAAAGAAGTCTGTGTTAACTCTTAGATGGGCGTATAGTTATGGTACTAGGTTCTGCTGTAGAATAAATATTGGGTGGAGGTTAAAAGTCAGCAGAAATTTATTATTAAGAATATATGTGATGTTACTGAATGTGTAGGTATTTTTAAAATGAAATAAGGTCTTGTATATAAAAAAGATATATATATATATATATATATATATATGGTTCTAAGCTGTTTTTTTCTACTGGTATACTTCACTGAATACAATAAAAGCATCTATCTCAGAAAACCTACTTGGAATGAATCACCATCTTTTTTTTTTAATTGGGGGAATATTTTTCATAGAAACAAAATGGTCATACACATTAGTTTAATGTAAAAATGACACAGGGCTGGTTTCCCAAATAAACTTTCAATGGAAAATCGCTATAGAAATGCGGTGTAGTCCAGGACTAGGCTTGGTCCCTGTCTGGGAAACCACCCAGTGTCTACGATGCAAAGCACTCAATAGCACCTCCTTGTGGAAATGTTTCTAAACGTGAGGGGTGTATTCCTTGGGAAACTGCATTTAAAATGCCAATATGAAAAGCCTAATGCTTCAGAATTGTTCACAAATGTGGAGAAAAGTGTGGAAAGTGTGTATCATATAAAAGAACGGAGATTAAATAATGAATAATCGCTATGTATTCATTACAGAGTGCGGCAAGCATTGAGACAAAAAACCTCGCGCGAAAAACTCCCAAAATAATGTGTAGGTTCAGTGGTATTATTAGTTTCTTAGCACAGGTGTTACTAAAGGGTGTTATGATGCAAAAATATTCCCTAAGGGTATTTACTTATTCTTTTTTAAAACTATTTTACCTCAGTTTACAACACATACACCCAAATATGTAGGTCAATTCGCTGGGTGTGGGCAATAATAAAATGGCAAGGTTATAATTTTATAGTGTTCAGTCCACATAAATTTAATTTTAAAAAGCCGTCGACATACATCTACTTTTAAGGCATTGTGGAACATTTTCTTGAAGATAAATTCTTAATAACTAATTTTGGTGAAAGGAGGTGATTTTTGTAACGGATAAATCGAGTACAAGAAAGGACACCAACTCCTGACCTTTCAGGTTGTCTTTTACTAACGGTTTCATGACGGAAATTTGACTCTACCGCCATCATGCGGTGGTGACCTATAACTGCAGGGTTACAGTTTTCGCTTTCTTTGGTTGATCTGTAAAGCTAGGGCACTGTTTAAGCACAGAAAACCTATTTGAAGTAAAGGAAACGTTTAATGCAATAATAACAAATAATAACTAGTGCGCTTTACAAATATATTATTTCATTAAAACGTGAAAGAAACAACATCAACTAAAGTGGGGGTAACTATAGCATAATAAAAGCCCAGTGAATTGGCAGGAAGTTGTTTCACTGCGTATATTATTGGTAAATTATAAAAGTATTTTGCGTTTTATCGTCTCTACTGCTCTAGAGCTTTAATGATGTTCAAGTTGGACCCCAGTTTTCGTCAGCCTTTAGGAAATTTTCAATCTCGTTGTGTTAAGAGGAAGTTTTTACGCAAAATTAAACTTGAGACCCATTGTTAGGTTGAGTAAGGTCATGAATAGTCCACATCTTTTACAGAAAGCACATTACCAAGTACAATTTCGGGTTATTTGCCAATAGCATATTATAGCAGTGGAGAAAATAAATTACATTAAAATGTGGATTGTGTAAAGCATGTAAATACTATTTAATTTGGGTTTTTAAAATAATCTTAAATTCAGCAAATACACAAGATTTTCCCCCACAACATTTGTAAGCAATGTACTCAGGCGTTTATTTCTTTTATGTTCACAGCAGAAAAATAAAAGCAATAAAGTATGATTATCAGCACATGGATGGCTGTAGCTGTTTAGCCTTTTGGTTGCATAATAAGAGCCAAGCGAATTGGTAGAAAACTTAAGTAAAAAAAAGTGGGCTAATATTGAATCTTTGTATGTTTAAAATTCTGTATCAGTGAAACTTGTTCTTCCTTCCGAGGTTATCTCAATCCACTATGAGAAGTGAAATTTTGTGCAAAATCAACTGGAAAATAACCTCAATTGAAAATTCATAAATGCTAGGTGTATAGCCGGCTGTAATATCTATATATGATTTAATAGGAGCAAATCCGCCATATTTTCAGTGAAGTATACCGAGATTGGCGCTTAGGGTTGGACTTGGTATTATCTGAAGCCCACTTTATAAACTAAGGGTGTTTCTGGCCTGGATAAACGGCAGCGAATGTAAATGAATGAGTGTATGTGTGTGTGTGTTTCACTAAGTGCTCTCTCAGTAGGCTATAAAGCTATGTGTCAGCTGTTCCTAGAGCAACTTGAAGCGCAGTTGTGTGCAGCTCTACGTTTAGCTGCGATACAGTGTAACAGTGCCTCTCTAATATCTACTGTTCAAACATCATTTAAACGTTCAAAAAGGTGTAATATTATCCAGAGTACTTGTTCATTTTTACACAGACTTAATAACGCCAATATCCCCGCGTCTCTGTAGGTTTTATTCGCTCCAAAAAGAGCCAAGCAGCACACAACGTGGATGGGGAGGTGAAGCGGCGCATGCGCACTTACACTTTGTGCCATATTGGAATGAGGTCGTGAACGACTAAGGCGGAAAAAAAGAGACGGCATCTAAAAACCGACTTGAAAAAAAACTCCTCACGGGTAAGAAACGACTCTACACTTTATATTTGGATGTTACTGGGCTTTTTGCATTGTACCGGCGTGTCCCGGAGCGAATACCCGGCGTGTTGGCCGTTTTTCCCGTCTCTAAAAAATAAAAAAATATCCATGACTTGAGCTCTATTGCTTAAGCTGCTGCTGTGTGACGTTTCAGTAACTTGACTTGGTTACGGGCGTTTTTAGCTTGTGTCCATACAGCTCTGCATACAGTTCCAGCACCGAAAAACAAACCTTTTCGTGGAATAGTGCCTCGAAAATGCAAATTTTACTTCATTACACGACTCGCAGAGGTGCCTTATGAGTGAAAGTTGTAATAAATATCTTAAAATGATATTGTTTTCCACCCTTAGCCTAATACTGCGCTTCCCTCTGGGAGCCTTCAGCTTTCTCAAATAAAAACACGTACAGAACAGCAGCGCAATTAATTTTAAACCTGTGCTTTTGAATAATAAATCTATTTCTTTTTGCCTCCTCTCCGTGCGGTTGCATAAGACCGTGATGCCTGCAGTTTCTATCTCTCCTTCTCTCTCCTTGTTTCACCTCCATGTAGAAGTTGCCTAGCGCCTTGTTTCGTATCGATAGCAAAAAACCATGCAGGAAACTAAGTGTATCTGGTGTTCATTAGTTTCTATTGCAATTATCAAAGTTGTGTGTGAGAGAGAGAGTGTGAGAGTGAGAGACATTGTTGTGCAGCGCTCTCTTGACAAGTTTGGCGTCAGTGCCAGCAGCATTCATTTATTTCTGATGTTAATGTTATTCTTTGTTAATAATGAAAATAGGTCTTTTAAGAGAAGTCTAACAATCTCTGGAAGTCTAGTTGAAGTTTCAACTGTGAGGTTTGCCTATAGATTATGAAATAAAAATGTAATATTTACAATGTTTATGTCTGTAAATATAATGTGTATATTATGTATCACAATGTTTTTCATGACAGGCTAAAGTCCAAAAGCATTTGCAAGCTGTAAGTATTTGTATAAACTTAGAAGTATTCAAACTTTTGCACAATCAAATATAATTAGCAACTAAAAGAGCTGTGTTAGCTAATGTTTTGCTGCAGAAGTTATATTTTCTTGTTATGTTATATATGTATTTATGACATATATCTGGTAGATGGTTAAAAAAAAACCCAGAAAAACAAAAACCCTGTAGCATTGTTTGATATTGTTTGAAAAATGCTGTGTATTAAATTGGGCTGTAGTTAATAAAAGCAGCTCAGATGAGCGTTCAAATTCTATCATGGTCACACTGCTCCAAAACTACTATCCTATAGGGGAAAAGTGTGATTTTAGGATTGTTTAGATTTGTTACAAAAATTGGACTGGATTCACCCTTTATTTCTCCTTTCAAGTCAACACCAATGTACCGTAAATCTAATTCATATATATGAACTAGTCATAGATCCTGAAATTAATCGCATTAGCATTGAGCTGTGTAATAATTTTCCATATTGTATGGGAAACCCAGCTTAATGAGTAAATCCCCATATAATGTGTACTTGACCCCCACCCATTTCTCCTTGAGTCCTCTGTGCTCCTCTAACTCACCTTCAGTGTTTATACTGAGGTTGGAACTAGACCATGGCAACATTCATAAAGTTCACATTATTTTCCAGATATGTCATACCATTTAATTTAACATGAATAAGGCTAAAAAGCTTGGCATTTGAATTGGGCTGGTTTTGTTTGTTTTCTTTTGCTGAAAAAATTGCATTGATGATAATAACTTGGCAGCAGGGAGTTGTTATCTACATAAGTTCAAGTTTCTTATTTCTGTGTTCTGATTAATGTGTTGTTTTTTGTAAGTGTGGGAGTTGGTGGGCGTATGGTGAGGGTGCAGAAAGTGTAATCTGATAGTAAGAAATACATGCATTTTTCCTTTATCATTTGTAAACCTGAAGCTTAAGGCCTGACTTTTGCTGTATTACAAATTGGTAAAACACAACGTGAAAAATCAGCTATGTGGAAGCCTTTGGTTTTTTTTATTTATACATTTATTATACACAATTATATTCTTTTTTATTCTCAATGTTTAAAAACATTGAAAACATTTTGCACGACTGTAAAAAGTTCTGTTGTATCCAGAAAGGAATATTTTGGTTTCATTAGATTAAGCTAACAGATGCAGAAGGAAAAATTAACGGTCCTAAGATAGATCCCTGTGGAACTTCAAAATTGTTTTCAGGTCTATTAGATATGTTATTTTCAAGCTACTTTAAATATTGTTGGTATGCTTGTGTTACAGACCTCTTCAGTAAGTATTTTGGCATATTTGCCTGATAGCATTATTTTCCTGAGTCCCTCAACTTAGAAAATAACCTACTAACATACTTTTGATGCGAATATAAATTATCTTTGCAGAATGTAGCAAATCTGGATGTTTATTATGCATCTCTTCCTGAATACAGGACTAGAAGTTAATCTTTTTAAATTATTTAACAAAAACAAGTTGCATACAGCCAGATAAAACATTTTAAAAAAGGCATTGAGTAGGACCTCAGTGCTCTTATCAGTGGGGTCAGGATTCCCTGACTTCAGTAGCCTTGTACTTAACTGTTGCATCATTTGCTGTCTCTTTTCTGTGTGTAGCCAGTGATAACAACAGGGTTTGAATTAACAGCATGGGGGACCCTCACCACCCCTCACCACTGTTATTTAAATACTGCATAGGTTTTTTTTCTGTGGGTGAGTGTGAAGACTTATATCAGTTGCAGGAAGTAGTTGTCGTTATTGAGTTTGTTGATGGAATAGCAGGTAGTGCAGTGAATTCATAACAGAAATATCACAGTCAGTATAACAGTGCAATCATCTCAGAATCATCTCTAATCATCCTTTTACTAGAAATCCTTAGCAATACTTCTCAGTTCCTGTTTTTTAAAATGTATTTATCTGAATTGACATTAGGCAAATTGTACAAGAAAAACATCAGATATCAGTATCTGCCTGTAGTTATCATATTGGTGGGATATGGAATGTTTCTACTATACAATTTTATAAGGCATAGAAAGTTAATGAATGGTATGCACTTTTTTCCTTACCAGGTAAATTACATCTACTTTTGACACTACTTTTTTTTATTTAAATTTAACAAATGGAGTGTGGTAAATGTTCCTATTTGCATCCAGTGATAAAGTTATATCAAATAACCTTTACTGATCAGCACAGATCTCGACATGTCATTGTTTTCTGTAATTCCATTGTTACAGAATTTTCCGAGTGCTACAATCATTAATTCCAGAACATTCTTGAAACTAAATATTCCAGAAAATTCTCTAAACTTAAGCAAATGCCAAGAAAGCATCAGTTCTGAAAGCTTTGGTTTAATTAAATGACCTGATGGAACAGTTAGAGCTAAAAATAAAAGTAGTTCTAGAAGATTCTCTAAATGTTCTGGTGGTAAGTGAATAAAGAGTGGGCTTCACAGAGGCAGGTCTTTGTAGCTGGCCTTCGTTGCTCTTTTCTTTCTCTCCACCATTGGAGACAAATCTGACACAATTCCTGCCCACTACTCCCCCACCTCCAGGACAATGTGTATGTGGCGGGCCTGGTCTAGGGGGCTCTCTCTCTCCGGGTGGCTGTGGGGCCGAGGGTCTGCTGCTGAGGTCGTAGAGTTGATCTTATCCGAGTAGCCAGGTCGCGGTCAGCTAACGGCCTTCAGAGAGTTTCTGTCGGACCCTTGTCTCACACTTTAATAGAGACGTCAAGCTTCACAAAGACAGTTTGACAGCTCCGAATGAATGGAGCTCTAGAGTTAATGTGACTTTGTTTTAGCCATTTTTCCACAAGCTTTTAAAACCTCTTTTTTTCTCAGAGTTAAGCTTTAAATGGCTTTATATTAAGTTTCAGAGTTTTAGAGTCGGCTATGGCTTGGTGGTTGTATCCTAAAGTAGCATTTTTCTGTGAAATATATGCTTACGTGGTTCATATGCACAAGATAAAGCTTTAAGGAGTAAGGAATATTAGAGTTTGGAATTTTTAGAATTTACTGTTGTTTTGTTGACTTCTTTTGTAGCATTTACAGGCTGTTTTGTAGTTGTTAATTGGTTTGGTTTATGTTTTTCACAGATTTAAAGGGTTTTATATTAAGTCTTAAACTCTTCATTAGGTTAACAACCAATGAAGTGATGATTTCTACTAGTTTCAACCAGTAGAAATATCATCAGTTATCATCATTAGTTTAGACATCTTTCAAATGACTAGGCAGACTTTCCGATAAATCATGAGAATGGCGCTTTCAGAAAGTGCTTAGTTTCTTTTGCTGAAATTGCTGTAGTTGTGTCTAAAGGTGTCGTAGGTGTTTTTGTATTATAACAGATTATTTCATGTAAATAGTGACACATAGAAACAAGTAATATCACAAAGGGGTGTTGTGAAGCACTTTGTGGAGTAGCCTGAGGCAAGATTACTGCAGGCTCGTTGGCCAACCTTCCATATTTAGAGAGGGATTCCACCTTTTCATTTAATGATATTTATACTTCTGTATTCATTTTCAGTGTGTCTAGATATTTGTCAGAACCACGCTTCTCCATTTTTGTTGATTGCTGATGGCATGAATATTTTACACTTGTGGTAAAATTTTTAGTTGCCTATTCAAAAATATTGTTCTACTCCAGTGTTTATGAAGGCATTCCTGAAGGCATGTGTGTTTTATAGAAACACCCACAAAACACTCAGGTTTTTACTTTTTTGAGAAAAGTAATAAAAAGTAAAAAGAGACTTGTCAAGGTCAGTAACCAAATCATTCTTCTAATGAGATTTATTCTTAGTATTATTATATTTAGCAGTATCAAATATGCCCAAATAAATCCTGGTGCGTCAACTGGATTTAAAGCAGTGCTGCAGATTTATTTATTTATTTAAGATTTGTTTTGTGTTCTGTTTATTTATTTATTTTTTTATTTATTTATTAATTTTTGTCTGTGTGTCTGTTCATACATGCAGTAGAAGGAGCATGAAAAGTACAAATTATTATACAATATAATATGGTTAATAATATAGTATCCCAGGAGTCACTTTAGTGCTATAACTTGGACGTTATATTGAGTAATTAAAGTAATTTTGGAGAATTTAGGACAGCTAGTGTTCCTAAATGATGTTTGAAAATAAGTTGAACACAAAGAAAATCATATGTAATAAAATGAATTTAATAAATATAAAATATTCACTTTACCCTGAGAATAAATCTATAACACATTTAACACATAACACATAACAACATTTAAGCCTGATGAGAATTGGTGATTAATTTAATTTTTTAATACCTTCACCTATGTTTCAGAAGTGTAAGAAATGTGTAATAGTGTGGAAAGGAAGAGAGAATGACAGAAAAAAGAAAAATATAAACCATAACACTGGCTGGTAATAAATTCATAGTCGTAATAAAAATAATAATAATGGGAAGTAAAGCCCTTTTAAAATCAGTATCAGCAACAAAAATTTTTATCTATCTGGCTTTTGAGGAGTAAAAAAAGAAACAATGTAAAAACAATATCAAATATGCTTTTAAGTTGTTGCCCTGCAATAGGGCATCTCAGTAAAACCTGTTTGATGCCTCTAAAAAAAACCAACACACACTAGATTCCCCCTCCCACACACTTGCAGACACTCTGCATGTTGAATGTGGCTTTTTTTTTTACAGCGCCTGCTTATCTCTTTACTTTTCTTTCTCACTCATAGTCTCTTTCTCTCTTGTTCTCTCTTCCTCTCACTTTGTAACTTGAGCTTCTAAACATTTTCACAGCTTATGGTCTTTAAAGCAGTTTGCATATTGTAATCATTTTCTTCCCTTCATTTCTTCTGCAGAAGCCTAGAGATCAGGTTCCACAATGAGCACAGAGGCGCTAGAGTCCGGTAAGGAGAGAACAACTGCATGAATTTGACTTCATTGCTGTTGTTTATGCTCATTTTATGCAACGGGTATGAGCGATGTAGGCATCAGATATCAAAGTAGTGTACTAGCATTTAAGCTGTCGCTTTATTTAACATTAAGTTTGTAATTCAACTGAACGTGATTCAATTTCATTTAAATTTTGCGGCTGTTTTGTTGACCTCATGCTCTTTCTATTACCTAAGGCAGAAAAAAAATCAGCCTGGATTTATATTAATTGTTGCTGAATTTAGTTCTCTATTTTTATACGTTCATATGTATTTATATCTGCTTTAAGGCCAAAAGGTTTTTTTCTCTCTCATCTTTTACTGTGGTAGCAGCCTCTGCTCTTCTGGGAGGGCATTAGATTAGATGTTGGGACATTGCTGTGAGGATCTGATGGCATTTAGCCACAAGAGCATTAGTGATGTCCAGAAGTACTGGATTGTATGCCATTTACTCCAGAGAAAACAGTTGCTCTACTTCAAAGTCCAGCGTTGGAGGGCTGTATTCGCCTCTAGCCCACGCATGCCATTGAGCATAGTGACTTTAGGCTATGTGCAACTGTTCTAGAGTGTCTCATTTCATTTTGTGGTTTTCTATAGTGATCGAAACTATGCATACAAAGCTGAATGCCTGTATGCACAATTGCTACACATCTGAGTAGTTGGATTTATTAATTATTAGGGGTGTCACGTACAGGGCACACGGAGGTTACTGCTTGGCTACTTTTAAGGACAGGCGTAAAGCAGGATTTTATAAATAAAGCTAGTAATGCATCAGAAAAATGTATACCAACTCTCTGTGATAAAGGGTAATGTGTAAATGAAACTGTGCTGCTTCAGATGCGGACTCTGGTCAGGAAGTGTCTGAGTTTAATTGGGATGATTATCTGGAGGAGACAGGAGCTCTGTCTGTGCCCCACCATGCCTTCAAACACGTGAGTAAACATCACCCTGTTATTATTACTACACCTCTGTCACTGTGCTCTTTCAGTTCCTGCTGAAACTGCACTGGCATTCAAGCATTAGCTTGATTTGAGCCATGCAGTCAGCCTCTGTAATTTGGGATATGCACGCAACTCTGTAATGCATTAGAACAGTAGGCCTAATTACAGTAAACGAGGCCTAATGTCTGCTATTTTTAGGGGAACTGTTAACATCAGCTGTGTATCCAAATGGAATTCAGGTTTCATTACATTTACATACATTTACAGAGGCTGTGTACTCAAGCATCAAATATTCCACTGCTGTCAATGAAAGATAATTGGGTTAGCATATCGACCATTATCTGTGTCAGAGTTAAAGTCCTGATATACAAGTGGGGATGGATTTAAGAAAGCTTTCTGTACGAAAAAAAGTATATAGCTATTATTTGAGTAGAAAAACATGATTAAAAATATTTGCTTTTAGCAGTGGCATGAGCAACGTGCATTGAATTATTCCTGAAAAAACAAACCTGTTTGACAAACTGAACTCTGGATATGAATAAGTGTCTTTGTTGATGTGGTTTACCTGCCTGGCTCCTGGAGGTTCCTTTGACTAATGCACTAATGCAGTAAGTCCCTTTAACTAATGCATTGGTTGCGATTCAAGCTGTGAACTCTGGTGGCTAGGTTCATGAACTTCAATAACAGACTGGCACACAGGTGAAATCACATAGTGAACCTTTAATACAAAAAATGTTTTAAAGATTTTATACAAAACCTTGTTTCTTGTTCGTTATGTAGTATTTATTGCAATCAAATTTTTCACTATAATAATCCCTGAGGTTTTAGGTTAAATTAATTTCTGTTCATCTCAAGGATTTTATTGTAAAGGCATGATGTGCACAGTTTTGAAGGACAATAACCAGTCTTCTTACACAGAGAAATGAAATTTATTTTATCAGATGGATCAAGGGCTGCAGACGGGTTTGTCTCCAGGTATGAAGCTGGAAGTTCCCGTTCGCAGTGAGGGTGATGCCTACTGGGTCGCCACCATCATCACCACATGTGGCCAGCTGCTGCTGTTGCGCTATGAGGGATACCAGGAGGATCGGCGGGCTGATTTCTGGTGTGATATTATGACCGCAGACCTGCATCCCATTGGCTGGAGCAGGCAACAGGGTCGACCAATGAGGCCACCTGAGGGTAAGAATGGGATTAGAAACCTTTTACGGGCATTAGGGTATTGTTCCAAAGTGCAACTTCATCCCCTATACTGAAAACAATGTACAATAAGGTGAAGAATACTATTGTATTGAGCAAAATATGAGTTATTAGTTATGTTACTGAGGCTTGCGCATAACATTTTGATGTTGGATTGGTTACAGCACGAGTGTCACCCATGCTATGGGAAACAGTCCTGTGCAAGTGCACAAAATATAAAGGCTTTGTTTGTTTTCGGAAGCTGCACCCCTTTCCCTCCTTTCACTCTCTCAGCGAGTTACACAAACGCTTACTATGTGCTTATTACTGGATTATTGTATGATAAATAATTTACTTTCCCAGGTAAAATGAGAGTTTGTCCAGTCTGGCAAGACTACATCATTTGCACATTATTTGCTGTGTTGCATTATGTGATTTATAAGGTTGCACTTGATAGTCTGTGCTATGTGCTTGGACACCTATATAAAACACTGTCAGATCAGCATTATACGTTTCTGTGTGCACACCTAGAAAATTGTCATGTAGTGACTTATATCAATATTAAAATATTGGTCTGTGTCCCACACCTGTAAACTGCTTTGGGCTTTATAAGAGATATGTCTCAAACGCTTCTGGAACGTGCCCCAAATCTTTCCACACATTCAACAGTTCCCGTTGGAGATTTGTCTTTTACTTCACTCACTGACCTTTTAAATAAGGGTCAGTGTTTTCCTATGTCTCATTATAGTTCTGTCCCAGGGGTGTGCATATTGAGCTGTGACACTCAGAGCTTCCACTAGTGCACCTGATTCAGTTCAGCTAATGATTTCCTACAAAGCATATATATGTGTCTATCAAATTTTTAATTGATACCTCAAGAATTTAAAACACTTTAATTAATTATTTTAATTAATAGTTATTATAATTTTATAAAAATATAATAAAAGACTGTCTAGTGGGTATTTGTCATTTTAGGAATTAGCTTCATTGTTTTATGGATTAACAGTTTTATCAAAATGGAAGCACTGGAAAGCTGCATTCATAAAACCATTCCAAATATTTATTCACACCCCCTCAATCAATTGCAATATGTCACATATTCATTCCTGGCCATGTGCTTTGAAGTGGTGGATTGAAATTATCCTGAAAGACTGAACTGAAAGACAGGACAGCAAACTTCTACATAAAAATTACGTTTGGGTCTGTGTTCCATTGATCTTAAACTGTGAATGTAGTTCAACTGCTCTTATTGCTAGCAGCATTGTGCTAAATCCTGTAAGTGGTTGTTCACACTTGATTTGCTGGCCGCATTAAGGAAGTGGGGGAGGGGAAGGGCTGCTCTGTGGGTTGTATATGCTCTGTTTTAGCTTACAGACACTGAATGTTTCTTAAATTCTGACTGCTTAACCTTGATTTTTTTATGAGATTTGTAAGTAGAGAGAGAGGCCAGTTAGCATATCATAATAGTAACATTACTGATACTGATGAATACAATTATTTTTTAAGCCATTGTTATTTCTTTCGTTTGCAATTAGCAGCAAAAGAGAAAGTTAGATTTCAGTACATTTTTATAGACAAAGGAAACTATGAATTGGCACAAATATTGTCTTTGTCGGCTCAGTCCTGATGGAACAGACAGAAGAACAGCTGCAGTACTTTAAAGATCTAATGAAAGGGCTGTTTAAAAATCATTAAAAAGCAGCAGTTTAAAGCCCCGTCAATAAGATACTAGCACTTTGTGGTAGTCTGCTTTAACCCGTATTGTCTAGAGTTGTTAGGTTTTCTGTTGTGTTTGAAATGTTGCACAATGATTTGTAACAAATTGACTGCATGATTGAAAACTTGTTGTATAATAAATAACTTGTCTCCTGTGCTTACAGTATGTCATTACAGTTACATTTATATTGCTCTTGTTCTTGCTCCAAAATGTAACAAAAGGGCACTGACATTTTCAAATGCTGTAAAAATAAGTATTTAGAAAAACCCACAAAAACTGAGATAAAAAATTGTTAAGATGAAAAGTATTACTCAGAACGACATTTTGCCTGACCCTCCAACTACAAATGACCCTATTTTGTAGGTGTGCGAGAGAAGCACCAGGACTGGGAAGCCCTACTGGAGAAAGCTCTGCTTCTGTCAGAGTCTTGCAGTGCAGCAGCCAGTCTGCTTGAGGGGGTGAGCTAGATGTAATTTTCTTATGACTCGCATTACAAAAATGTTTCTCTGGTATTTATTTTTAAGTGAACTGTGACAGGAAAGCAGTTTAGTATAGTAGATCAACCAAGATACTGGTTTGAACAGTCTTATTTTATAGATAAATATCTGATTATTGAAGTGCTCAATATGTTTTAGGGCAAATTAACCTAATTGGAATGTATAAGCTTCCATAGACCTCCATAGACAAAGTCTTATCCTGCTATAGCTGACATCATACCAGCATAAGGTACTTTGGGTCCAAGGGGCTTTCCCTATGAGAAAAATGAATTCTGCTTTAAAAAACCTTTCCTGTTGCCACGGTTGTACACAATAAATGTATTGTGATGTATTATTTCTTAGCTACGTTACACTTGTGTTTTGAGTGCAGAATTATAAATGTAAGCTTTGTGCTCCTGTCCATAGGCGCAGCGTGGCTGTAACCCTGTAGACCTTCTAAGTTCAGGCCTCAGCGTGGAGCTGTTGGATAATCGTGATGCAGATGTAGCCTGGGCTGCGGTTATTGAAGATAACGTTGGAGGTCGACTTCGCCTGCGCTATGTTGGCACTGAGGGGCTCCCTGAAAACCCTTCCACCATCTGGGTCTTCTACCTTAGTCCCTTACTCCACTTGTCTGGCTGGGCCAAAGAGCATGGCAAGACATTCAGACCTCCACCAGGTGAGCTAGGTTCATGTGTAGATAATATTAGTTAGCATTATGCTAGCATGAGTTCTGTACATTTTTACAAGCTCACTCCAAGATTCAGAAATAAGTTCCAATCTTAAGAATAAAGCTGAGCTTATCCTACGTTTACCACAGAATATTTATTTTTAGCTCTTAGGGGTAGATTTTAAATCAGACAATAATAATTTTAACTTCGGTTATGCAGTCGTGAACTTGCCCATTCCCTTGAACATATTGTTATTTTTCAGGTTCCTTGCCTTCTTTCATGGTGTATGCATTTTATCAACATTGGGCCCCCTTCAGCACATTGCATCATGGGTTATGATTCTCTAGTTCTATGAAATCCCTGGGCTGCTTAATAGCTATCATTTACTCATTAGAAGACTGAAACAAATAGCTCTGACCTTGCAGTTTTTAGTATACAAGCCTGTAATGTAAGTTGTACTATGTTTTTGGCCCTCTTTCTCTTTATATAAATCATTACAGTAAAATTTTATAGAATGCATCAAATCAATGTTTGATTCATTTATTGCCATTTGAGCAAAATCATAATGAATAATGCAGTATTCCCAGTGGATCTGAGAAATGCACACATTTTCCTTTATCATTTGTCTGTGTTCTGGAGGTCTGGCAGAGTGAAGGTGTTTTTTTTTTTTGTTTTGTTTTTTTTTTGCAATTGGTGAGTGTTTTACTTTAGTTTAGCGGACAGACCCTTCCTAGCTAATCAATAAGATGTGGGGTGGGGAATAAGGCTTAGTTCAGTGCGGATCAGAGTCCACAAGCTTGTAGTTAAACATTATTGTGTATTTGTTTAGGTCAACAGAGATGGAACTGAAGTGTGCTGACTTTGTGCTATTTGTGTGTGTGTTTGTGTGTACAGCTTTGCTTTCATTACGTACCGAGGAGGAATGGGAGGAGGTGAGACAGATCATTTCTAACCATCCACAGGACTCCAGCCTCAGTGAAGAATTCTATAAGGTGAAGGCATTTCAGGACAAATGATGTCTGTCCCTTCTGTATGAATTTGATTATGCAAATTAAGTATGTAATGATGGATCTTGATAATAAAAATATCATTATTATTTATAGTAACCATTTGTTACATTTACCAACTTTTTGAACAGTTGTTATTTTGTGGCAAGGTGTGCCTTTTTCTTACTAGACAAAGAGAAAAGTAAGAATTCTCGAAAGAAATAAAAGCATCACACCTGAACGTGTCATAGCACCCAATTTAGCTTGTTGTTTCAGTATTGAAATTAAGGGGTGTGAAATAGGCCTTGAGTTTGAAGGAAGCTTCTTGGAAAAAAGAATCTGTGGCAGGCCACATCCTCAACAAGAAGAGTTGGTTTAGTGTTTTCAGAAAGACATGGAAGATAGAATGCAGAGCAACCAGAATAAGCAGATGGATTGTTGAAAATATTATTTTGACATGAGATTTGACCTGTGCATGAGTTTTTCTTACTGAATAGCTGACTGTAGAGTCATACTTATTGGCTGTGATTGTATGTGTGTTCAGGATCGACCAGTCATCACTCCACACTGCTTTACTGAGGGGATGAAGCTTGAAGCTGTGGATCCTGCTACACCTTTCACCATCAGCCCTGCCACTGTAACTAAGGTAACACTGTCAATCCTATAAATACTTTTCACCATCAGTCACGCTGTATATGCCAAGGCAGCGTACTTGCACATGTAATAGGTCTAACGTAAATGTTTTGGACGTTCTATGTGAACAGATGCCATGCCGTTAATCAGATAAAATAAAGCCTGCTTCATGAGAGTAAAGTAGCAGGAATATTATCCCATATGTGTGTGGAGAAGTATTTTTATGTATTTTGTCTATTTGTACATGAATTGGCAGTGAGAAAACATGTTGTCTGTTGATGCTGAGAAAGTCACATCTGGTTTACTGAGACCTTTATGGTGAATATGAAAGTGAATCAAGTTAAGTAACATTGAAAATGGCTTTTAGCAGATATTTAAATCTCTTAAATTTCTGCTGACACTGGTAGATATTTTAGTGCTACAATTGGTTTAAAATGTATACCTTAATCTAAATCGTATTTATAGATTCTATTGTGTGTTTACCTTATAGGAGGGCACCATTGGAGACAGTACTTGGATGTCAGCATTTTTGATTTGCAGAATTATACATTAGAAACATTTAGAAAGCCTTTATCCCAAAATCAAAGCAACCTGAAATGTTGCTCCCTCCTTCCAGCTTCACTTAACAGCCTTTGGAAACAGCCTCAGGCTATTTCCAGCAGGCTGAGGCATATAACTCTCAGAAACATTGGTTTATTAAGTTGGTTCTACTCTGCTGGTTCGTTGTGCCCAAATTGTGAATACTCAAGCCTATAAATGTTTCTCTTGTTCTTAATGTAACCTTCCTGTTGGATTTACGGGAAATACCTCTGCAGCTAGTGCTAGAGTTTCAGTTCCTTATTTTAAAAGAGTTTGTGGAAGTTTTTGTTGTATTCTGTTATGATTATAGTCTGTTTTAGCTGTTTCTCTTTGGTTCAGAATTGAGTAGGATACACACTTCTATAAATACATGTGTGGACATGGGGCAGTTTGCTGATACATAAGGAAACACAGATTTTTTTTTCAGATACAAAGGCCATATTTGATTTATTCAGCCATTCAAGTTTTATAGGCAGTTGTCATTTGTGTAATCATGGGGTAAACTGATCCTTGATCTGAGCTTTCCCTCTGCCACTTTAAGTCATTGGGTGCTATGTATGTATGTGTGAGTTTTGGTACAATTTATTTTGGGGAAAAAATCCCATTCATGCAGAAAACCCAGAGGAAAACTGACCTGAAGTTGAAGAGTAAAATAATTTCAGAAATTTTTGGCTACTGAGCTTAAGGATAAGGCAAGAGGGCTAGGCTTAGAAAAATCATGCTATTTATAAATAAATAAATAAATAAAAGCACACTAAGGTCATACCTTCCAGTTGAATCTAGATACGCTGACCCTTGACCTTGGTTACTGTTGCCCCTGTAATATTTTCAAGACAAAAGAGGGTTACAGCCTCCAGCGTCATGGACTCCTTTACACACTGATCTTAGGAGCCCCATTTATTTAAGGGAATTCACTTAAAAACATTTGATTCTGAATATTTTTTATTCATTTCTGCTGCTCCGTTTGATACAAGGTTTTGTTCTGAACAATATATTTAACGGGAGAAAAATATGCTGTCCTGTCATTGTATAAAAACAAGTGTTTGTGTGTTTGTATATGGAACAGGTGTTTGGGGATCAGTTCTTCCTCGTGCAGATGGATGATATAAGAGAAGAAGGGCAGAGAGAGGGAAGTGGTCGATCATTTCTGTGTCACAGGGAGAGTCCTGGAATCTTCCCTGTCCAGTGGAGCCTAAAGAATGGAGTCAAACTCAACCCTCCACCAGGTCTGACTTGTCACAATTCAGAAACCATGAAGGATTCAATGGGAATGAGTTATAATATTGAGCTTATTGATTATTCTTACATGGGCACCCTGACAGTTGAGATTTGTAGGCCTTAAGAAGGCATACATGCCATGTGTTCCTAGTTTGTCTAGTGCAAACATATAGTATCATCACAGTACACCTTTGGCAACCTATTAGACAGATATTTCCTTGTGTGATATATTTGTTTAGAATAAGCAAATCTGTCTATTTGGTTTATACTGTAATATATCGTATTATTAATAACATTGGAGTTGCTGGAACATGTTGTAAAGGAGAAATCAGCTAAAGGCTAAAATAGGCTAAAAAGCAATACAATGATTTATTTCTCTTTTAAAGGTCATGGTTACCTTTAAAGCTTTATATATTTGAGTAGATCTCTGGGCTTATGAGTTGTGTAAAGGGATGAATAATTGAAAAAATAGTTTTTAAATTGAAACAACTTTGTAATAGCTGCCCATTAAATGTGATGTGCCCCTGTTTTGTGTGTGTGTGTGTGTGTAGGGTACCAAGGACAGGACTTTGATTGGGCTGACTATTTGAAACAGTGTGAGGCAGAAGCAGCTCCTCAGCACTGCTTTCCCTCTGTGAGTGTCAATTCATTCAGACGATCAGAATAATTCAGCTGTGAAATGACTCGTAACATTCGCACTATACACAGAATGAAAAATGCTTGTTAAAATGTACTCATTTATTTTTAATAAACCATTTTGTTTATACATGCACATCTCTTTCTAACAAAATAATTTGCAGTGCACGGGACATTTTATGAGATTTTCTTTTTCTATAAACAGGATCCATCTGATCAGTGCTTTAAAGAGTCCATGATGCTGGAAGCGGTTAACCCTCTTTGTCCTGAAAATATTCATGTGGCAACAGTAACCAAGGTCAAGGGTCAACATATCTGGATTGTACTGGAAGGTAGGACCTTGATGTTCATTATAAATAAAAAAAACCTTTAAATGACCACCTCATGCCAGTAATAGCCAAAAATAGCTGTTTAACAAGAGTACCCAACATGACTTAAAAAGTCTTTTACAGAATGTCTGGGTGATTGCAGCCCAATTATCTGTTATCACATGGAATGCTTCTTTGACACTGCTGTTGTCTTCAGGAGTGAAGCAACCTGTTCCAGAGATCATAACTCATATGGACTCTATGGACATCTTCCCTGTTAGCTGGTGTGAAACTAATGGCTACCCTCTCCAGTATCCTTGCAAGCCAAAAGGTCGGTGTTAATGCATGCGTGTAGGTGCATGTGAATGTTTATCTGCTATTACTTAAAAGACACAAATACTTGGAAGGCTTGGAGTGTTTGCACTGCTACTTTATTGATTGTTTCTCATGTGTTTTATTGAATTTGCAGTGGAAAAGCAAAAGAAAATTGCTGTAGTTCAACCAGAAAGGCAGTAAGTAAAGAAGTCCATTCAAATAAATTACAGAGAATTATTATTTTTTTTTTGGTCAACTGCAAAATAATATTTCTTCATCCATAGCAGAGTTCCATCGAAAGACTCCTCCCCCGATGCCCTAAAACAGCCTCTCAGCAGCCAGACAGAAATGAGTGAGTGCTTATATTATAGTGGGCCAAATACACCCACTCGCATGCTGTCACTGAAACACGCACACATTCTTTGTTTGGTAGCACACTATGTGCAAATGCAGTTGTCACTCACATGGTTTCTCTCTCTCTCTCTCTCTCTCTCTCTCTCTCTCTCTCTCTCTCTCACTCACACACACACACACAATCACATATATGCAATTAGACAGTATGTCTTTTTTCTCTCTATGTATTTTATGCCATTAATCTTTGCCCACAATTTCATATATATTTTTACAATTTCTGACTCTGATTTAATTCTGATTAGTTTAAAGAAAAGTTTAATGAAGTTTAATGAAAGTCTAATGACATTTTTCTCAAAGCTTCACTCATCAATGGTTACTATATAAAAACACATTAATCTGTGCAGCATAGATTTTTTTTTTAAACTAAATTGTGCTGAATCCCCAGGTCAAGCCAACGGAAAATACTGCTGCCCCAAGATCTACTTCAACCACAGATGTTTTTCCGGGCCATACCTCAACAAGGGCCGCATTGCTGAGCTCCCGCAGTGTGTAGGTCCAGGGAACTGTGTCCTTGTACTGAAGGAGGTAAACACTTGCATTTTTTTCCTGTTGTTTTTGCCCATTTATATGTATACAATGCAGCCTTATTTCATTCACATTTGTTCTGTTCTTTCATCTCTTGAATTAGTTATGGAATTTTTTTTATCATTGTGACAGTAATAATTTTTGTCCTTTGTCTGTTTTCTTGGACAGGTACTGACCTTGTTGATAAACTCAGCCTACAAGCCCAGCCGTGTGCTTCGTGAGCTGCAGCTGGACCAGGAAGGTCGTTGGCAGGGCCATGGAGAGACTCTCAAAGCCAAGTGAGAATGCTGATCACTGTATTTTTGCAAAAAAGAAAGAAAAAAAATGCTTAGTCAGTATCTTGTGTGGTTTGTCTTTGCCAGGATATTTGTTATGTAAGAACCATGTGCTTAGTACTACTCTCAGTGTATGAAGGTTTCTGAAAATAATACTTCTAAATTGAGTTTATATCCCAAAATTATTCTGTGTTGTCCTTGGATTTTTTAATGTCATAAATGAGCTGTCATAAATTAAATAAAAAATGTCCCTGAGCACATGATTATCTGATTTCTAAATTGTTATAATAATGTAGGTACAAAGGAAAGAGCTACAGGGCAACAGTAGAGATTGTTCGCACTGCAGACCGTGTGGCCGAGTTCTGTAGGAAGACCTGCATTAAGCTGGAGTGCTGCCCCAACCTATTCGGGCCACGTATGGTCCTGGAGCGCTGCTCAGAGAACTGCTCAGTCCTGACCAAAACAAAATACAGTGAGTAATGATTCTGTTTTCAACCACAAGAGTTTCCAGTTTATTCTGGTCATTTATCATGTTATATTCAGTAAATTTACAGTTTTATATTAGTTTTACTTGGTTCCAGCATTGCTCCCTCACTACAATACCCAGCATGCATTGCTCAAATACATCATAAAACTATTGGGAATCCTCCCGTTTTCTAACATCATCTAAACGTAGCATTAAAATTGTACATTATTTGTGTTTTGGCTGGAACACACATTAGTTTTCCCTTTCACTCTGTGCCAGTTGTGTGTTAGTTAGTGTATATGCGCTGAATTTATGTGTTTATTGTAGCATATTACTATGGGAAGAAAAAGAGTCGTCGAGTGGGACGGCCCCCAGGGGGCCATTCAAACCTGGAGGGAGGAGTGAAGAAACGAGGTAGAAGGAGAAAGAAAAGAAAGCAGCTCTTTGTCCATAAAAAGCGGCGCTCCTCTGCTTCTGTGGACAACACACCTGCAGGATCTCCTCAGGTATATAGCCAGAATGCTTAATAATTTAAATACTCAATAAATATCAAGCTACTGAATCTTAACATATTGTTGGTCCATGTGGTAAAGCAGATAAGGCATACTGATTTATGTATATAAATCTAAATCTTATTGTGTTTACCATATTATTCCTAGTAAAATGTCAAAAATAAAGCCTCTATTGTGCTTTTCTTAAGGGAAGTGGCGATGAGGAAGACTTGGATGAAGATGACTCGCTGAGTGAGGACACTGGCTCAGAACTGCAGGATGAATTGATGGATGATTCTGAATACTCCGAAAAGAAGTCACAGCCTCCAACCCCCTCACCTTCTCCACCTGAAACTCCTCGACCCTCCCGCCGACGCCGCAAAGCTCGCTCTCCTTCATACTCAGATGATGAAAACCGACCTCCTTCACCCAAGGTAATCTTGGAACATGCATGTCTGTAAGATGTAGTGTATGGAGGCTTACGCTAGTAAGTAGTGCCCAGTTGTGTGGAAGCCTTCCTTATCCTACAGTACTTCTACACTATAAGTGCTACTCATTAAGGCTTGTATAAAAGCATGTGTATTAATTAATTAATTCATTATCTGTAAGCGCTTATCCAGTTCAGGGTCACAGTGGGTTCAGAGCCTACCTGGAATCATTGGGCACAAGGTGGGAATACACCCTGGAGGGGGCGCCAGTCCTTCACAGGGCAACACACACTCACACACACCTACGGACACTTTTGAGTTGCCAATCAACCTACCAACGTGTGTTTTTGGACTGTGGGGGGAAACCGGAGCACCCGGAGGAAACCCACGCTGACACGGGGAGAACACACCACACTCCTCACAGACAGTCACCCGGAGGAAACCCACGCAGACACAGAGAGAACACACCACACTCCTTACAGACAGTCACCCGGAGGAAACCCACACAGACACAGGGAGAACACACCACACTCCTCACAGAGAGTCACCTGGAGGAAACCCACACAGACACAGAGAGAACACACCAAACTCCTCACAGGCAGTCACCCAGAGCGGGAATCGAACCCACAACCTCCAGGTCCCTGGAGCTGTGTGACTGCGACACCTACCTGCCGCCCCATGTGTATTAATAACAAATAATTTTAGTCCTAAATCAGTGAAATTTATTGTAGGCAAATAATGTCCCGATTGTGTCTAAAGTTTATTTATGCATCTGTTGCAGAGTCCATTTAGCGAGGCTTCTCAGAAGTTGTGCTTGGACAGCAGTCCATTAGAATGGAGTGTTACAGATGTGGTGCGTTTCATCAGGACCACTGACTGTGCTCCGCTCGCACGAATCTTCATGGACCAGGTATTTCTTAGAAACTCAAAGTAATAGTGATATCTGTTCTAGGAATAATTCCCCTGTGCACTGTGTCACGTTATATGTCTGAACCTTACTGTGGAGAAAAGTGTAAAATGTTGTCAAAGTGACTTGTTTTAATGATATTTCTAAATATAGCAGTTACAATGTATTTTTTTTTCTTTCCCCAGGAAATTGATGGCCAAGCTCTACTCCTCCTGAATCTGCCCACTGTGCAGGAGTGTATGGACCTGAAATTAGGTCCCGCCATTAAACTGTGCCACCACATTGAAAGAGTCAAACTAGCATTTTACCAGCAGTTTGCCAGCTGAGAATGACATTACTCCTGTAGGCAGGCGGAAAGAAGGGGAAGATATTTGGAGGAGGATTTTATTTTCTATCGTGTGTTCTTCATCAGGTTTTCGTGATGCTGGATATAAGGCATCAAAGCTTTCCTTTTTTTTTTTTTTTTTGAGCTTTGCTAGTTGATAGAAATGTACTACTGAAGGGGATTTTTTGTGTGTCTTCTGCAGGAGTTAGTTGAGGAACAGCTAGTTGTTGTTCCTCAAAATGACCTCTGGTCCGACTGTCCTGCATTATATATGAGTTAACAGGAGGTTTTCTGGTTCAATATTTGGGTGTAGCTCAGTCATAGAAAGTAGTCCCATCTGTTTCCTTAACACTCAACCAAGCTCCTCGTTTCTTGAAACCTTTAATAATTGTAGAGCGGATGACAATGCAAGAATCTTAAGCACAAAGACCAATTGCCCATGTACTGTAAGTGGTATGCAAAAGTGTACATAGTAGAGTTTGTCTGTATATACTGTAAATATCAGATATTCCTTTTAGTGGGGCTAAATGTCCTAGTTCCATTTTGATTTTCTACAAAGTTTGAGGATTACACTGTAAGTAAATGAGAACATTATTTTTCAGGCATGTTTTGCCTGGTGTTTGGTATTGCAGTGGGATTTTGTATAGATGCCCAATAGCACTGTTCCTTCTGTTTGACAGTCACATGTTCAAACAGAAATGTGTTGCAGAAATGAAATACTAAATTTAATGTAATATTGTGGATAAAGATGTTGATGTGAATGTTATTGTGATTAAAATTCAGGCACATGAAGGTCCCAGGTTATTGTAAACTATAGTAAAGATTTTCCAGATTCCAGACTCTGACCAAATCTTTAATAATGAAATATGTAAGTCTTTGATTGGATTTAACTTGCATTGTGACGATATGGCTCGAAGTAATGGTTTACTCATTAAATTAAATTGGAGCGTTTTCAAGAGGAAGGCAAGAAATCTTACTTTAATTTTAATTTTGCATACATTTCCTCATGTCCTTTCTCAAAGCATTTGTTCTGAAATTGTGAAAGATATTTTTTTGTAATTGTCTTTTTGCCATAATCACTTTCTGTTTGCTTCCATATTTTGCAAATTTGGTCAAAGAACATTTGAATTAATGTTAATTTTACCTTTAAATGTATATGTTTGTGAAATGTTATTTAAAAGAAAATAAACTAAATCAGATCTAATGCCTTGTCTCTTCGGGAGTGTAAATAAAAATTCAAGTAAACATTTTAATTGCCTTACTGTATTCCATTAAGTACTTAAGGAGATATTTGATTAATTATTTAATGATATGGGTATTCTAAATTGTCAGATATTGGTGAAGTACAGAAGGGTGAAGTCCATTCCCACCAAGTTTAATATTCCCACCAGAATAATAACCATCTTTCTAAAAATAATAAATGCACGGGAAAAAACTTTATATTAATAATTATTATAATTATATTGTTTTAACATAATTGTTTTGAAATATATTCTGAATTTTATTTATGTAATTTTAAAATCATATGTAACATATCTTGTTCCCACGCATTAAATGTTTCTTTCCCACGTATTATAAATTTCCCTGCACTCATTTTAGTATGCAAATATGTCACCAGTAGGGCTCCGTGTCGTTATATTTAGATAATATTTATGAATCCATGGCGGGAACGTATGTCCAGCGTAAAGGACTACTAATCTCCTGTAATTGAACTACAACTCCCAGTTTGCTGTGCGCTCTACGTATACGTCACAAAATGTCGATACGCAGTGAGATGTAAACGAAGTTGAAGATAAAGAAGGTTTTAGGGCCAGATATGATGTCCATGTCTTCGTTTAAGAGGTGGTGTGTGGTTTTCAAAAACGCGTTCTGTTAAAACCTGGCTTGAGAAGACTGGAATATAGCGGATACAGTAACGGTAACCCCCTTTAAACGCGTTGAAACGAGCAGAGGAGACTGGTCGTGACGTTGGCGCTGTTTTAGGGAACGGTGTCTGTTTTCTTTAGTATAAGAGCTGTTGTACATTCTGCGAATACTGCTTTATGGTTCTAACTATATATAACCGTTATTAAACCGGGGGTATAAGTGTGCATAGTTGAAACTTACCTTATTGACGCTGTGTGGATGTTTGCTTCGGCCAGCTGTGAACATCACGAAGTGCGAGACCTTTCTGAATCAGACTCGCGTGGATAGTGGCAACAGATTCGTGTAACAAGACGGTTTAAAACTACATCTTTATTTGAGATGATAATGAAGTGTTGAGCAGTGGTTTAAACAGACATTTGGCACTTCAGTAACAGCTAGCACAACAAGCTAACAATTTGCATTGCCTCTGCTGAATGCTAGCTCACTAACTACTACCCGTTTGTGTTATTAGAATGTTGACCCATGATTTTCTAACGGATGTTAGGTAGACAACAGCTGAATAATGACATTATTAATACAATATAAATGAATGTCACGCTCTCCATGGCATTATATATATATTTTGATGCCTGGGTCGGCAAGAGTAAGACTAATATTTAAGGGGAAATTAAATTGCGATTTTTCTGACCAGTAAGGCAAATTGCAGTTTAGCTACGATCATTATTATTTTTTAATATAATTCGTAGACATGTTAAGTCAGGCTTTAGACTTGAATATTGAATGTAGTATGCCAGACTTCATTCAGTTGTCTTGTGTAAGTGCTTTATCTTGATTAGGGTTATGGTGGGTCTGGAGCCTACCTGGAATTATTGGAGACAAAAGAGCTAGTTCATAACAGTCCCGTTAATTTAAGCTTTAATAATATAATAAAATTGTAATCTTACTAATAAAACAATTAATTGTTCAGCGGAAAATCCATTAGCTGCTCTTTTTCATAAGTGAAGAACCCTCGTATTGATTAAGGGCCGTCGGTGCACAATATTAATATCTGTGTAAGTGTTTGGTACTTTATTTATGGGAAGCATTGACATCAGTCAGTTTTGAAACACTCCCCATCATTGCCCCATCATGGCCAATGCCGGGGTCAGTGCGTTGTCCAAAGCCGTTGAAGGGGTCGCACCTGCTCATCTTCTCTCATCATCCAACTCCTCGCCTTCAGACACTGACATCAAGGGTTGTGCCAACGGTGACCTAATGGATTCCTTTGGCATCTTCCTGCAAGGGCTTCTGGGTGTGGTGGCCTTTAGCACGCTTATGTGTGAGTAAACTGACTTGTGTCAATGTCCTTGGGTTCTTTCCACCTTTTTTCTTTATTGCTGTAACATAGAAATTTGTAAATAATCATGTTTGCAGCTCCTTCAAATCCTCAAACTATTCTTCATCATGCACTCCATGTCCGGACATCAACATAAGTGTATTTGCTACCTGAGAGAACCTATTGGAGAAATGCACTCCAGACCAGAGCACCTGGTTTGGTTATCACATGCATTGAATCTTGACTCACGCACTAGTAGTTTTGTCAGGATTTGACATTCCTGACTCTTAACACAGACAGGCACCCGGAATGAAATTGACTAAGACAACTTTGAGCAGCAAGCTGAATATGCATCTTTTATGTTGCATAAGGCTTATTGTCACACAAATTCTTTGGTTTAGTTAGAGAGCACCTGATATTTACCATTCTAAGAGAGTGTATATTAATTTACTTTCACCTATCACTCAGGACCAGAGAAATGTTTTATGACATTGCCAAGGCCTATTGCAGAGTATTGGTGATGGTGTGGCCCTATTTGTGTGTGTTTAAACATGTGCATGCTTGCATAATTCATACCTGGTACATGCCTTGTTGGCACAAAGAATACCAGTTTAAAAGTTCCTTAGGCCATTGCAATTGGACTACATTTTGTGAACATTTTTATTTTCCTTCATGTAAGCAATAAAGCATATAGCAGGATTAAATGGACCAGGTAGATTTGGCTTTCCAACACTGTTTTAATTGGGCTTGTAATATTTAAAGAAGCCTAACTGAAAATTTAGATTCAAAAGTTATAAATAGTTAACTACTTTTTGTACCAGATGAAAAAGAAGAGGTTACCAGCAGCACAATCATATTATGCAAATTTCAGATGGCAAGATTAGTTCTTTCCTCCAGCTGAGGCATTACAGAGGTTGATGGAATAGGAACAAAATCCAGTTTTTGAACGTGGAACAGTTGCCACCATCATAAGCAATGCCAAAACAAACAGCTATTGTCAGAAACAATGAGAGCTTTATTTATGGCAGTTGCAGGGACTCTCAGTCTGTGGTCAGTAGGCTATAGCTAGCTTCCGTATAGTGTAGACAAATATAATGTAGTAAAGGGAGAGAATCAATCTTATGTATGTCTTTTAAACATAAATAATTAAAATTGCATTGTTAGTTACTACTCATTATTGATTTTTACTATAATCACACTTTATCTCTTAAAAAGGAGAAGACTTGTCTTCTCATTTAGAAAGAATTCCAAGCAGAAACTCACATTTTAACTGCTATATAGGTGGATATATGCAAATTATTTGATCTTGTGAAGTCATATTAAGTATTTATTATTATTATTATTTTTTTTTTTTTTAAATAAAGTATAGTTTACTGTTCCCCACTGAAGTGTTTCCTTGAAGACTTCAAACCGATTTGTTTGTGTTTCTTGCATGCTGTGTTGTTCTCACTCGTGAATTTTGCATTGTGGTGTAACGTTAACTTCTCTTGAAAGCTGTTATTGATTGGCTCTGTGGATCATTCCTGGTTTTAATGCTTCTCTGTCCCTTCTCTGCAGTGAAACGCTTCAGAGAACCTAAGCACGAAAGAAGACCCTGGAGAATCTGGTAATGCTTCCAATATGTTGTTATTTTCTGCAATATGTATTGCAGTGTTAAAGTAATACTACGCTATGTTTCAGTCCAGAGTTATATCAGTATTTTTTATTTTTTGTTTTTAAATTAAATTGGAAATTCTTGCCTCTCTCAAATATCCTTTGGAGTTCACTTGCCACATTTATATGGTGTGACAGTCAAAGCGAGTTATTAAAAATAGTATAGTTTGGAATAGATTATATAATATTATATATATAATTAATATTATTTATATATATATATATATATATATATAATATTAATTGACTAGTTTATTGAAAATGACTTCTAAAACTAATTATACAGTTTAGATGTAATTTCTCTATGATTTGGCAGTGATGTTGGTATTTTGATTTTTTTATTAAAGGCCTTCATGTGTTTATTTAAATATTTGGTGATTTCATGAGGCTATACATTGTTAATAATTCTATTTTTATTCTTTATTTATTTGATTATTTGTTTGATTACTTGGTTACTAATAAAATCAATAGAAACTTTACGGAGGACAGCTTACATTCTAATATACATAGTGTTGCTTTAACATTGTGCAGAATACTCTGTTTGCACCTGGATGATGTAATCCAATGACCCTCTTAGGCTGGCAGTATATTTCAAATGAAAACTCGCAAATTTAAATCGAATTGCTGCTGAAAATGCTTTAGTAAGTATGGGTTAAAATGGTATTACAGAAGCACTAGAACCTTTCCCTTTGCAGTGGCCCCTCACAGTCTGAAGAAACCTCTCAAAATTAATGAAATTCTGTTCAGCAAGTAGCACACGCTGCATTGTTTTGACTTTGAAACATTGTTTTCATTAAAAGTACACTGCCGGCTTTAGCCCCAGCAGCTGCTCTGATGGGTAGAGCTAACCAGGTCTCCTCCCTCTCACTGCCCTTGCCCACCCCTCCACCTCCCCCAGGTTTCTGGACACCTCCAAACAGGCCATTGGGATGCTGTTCATTCACTTTGCCAATGTCTACCTGTCTGACCTCACAGAGGAGGACCCATGTTCACTGTGAGTCTGTGTCGTTGTTGTTGCCCTTGTCGTTGATGTCTTCATTATATGTTAATGTGTTGCCTGTTTTCCTGTGTGCTTTTATTCGTCTGTATCATTTGTGATGGTGATGGTCATGTTCCCTGTATTGTGCCCCCAGATACCTCATAAATTTCCTGTTGGATGCTACGTTGGGTATGTTGGTGATCTATGGTGGTGTCAAGGCTGTTAGCGCTGTGGTGGAGTGGAGGCAGTGGGATTCACTACGTTTTGGAGAGTATGGTATGTTTGTGTTTGTTCTCTTTTCACAGATGTCCAGATAAATTCAGGAAAAAATAAAACCTACTTTTTTTTGGCCTGTCTTTGCTTTTTTTCTTAAGTTAGATAAACTACTGAGAAAAATCTGCTTTGTGAAAGTGCTATGTGTTGCCGTGGTCTACATTATAGATTAAAGGACTGCATCAGCTTCCATATTTTAAAAGAAGTTTCTCTTTCTAATTTAACACGATTGTAACTCCATGGGTTTCTTGTCCTTTTACTAACTACATTAAGCTTCAATATTAAATGTTCAGCAGAGATTAATTTCTCGCCTTGTGTTTCATTTTGTAATTAGACTTAATTTGTGTCCACCAAATGATTCCCTTAATTATTAGTGATGCAAATGACAAAAAAAAAAAAAAAAAAAACGCAGTTGACACAGCCTCAGTCATTTAGGGAAGGCCATTATTAACGGAATGAATGAGAGACATCAGGACCAGAAAGCTGTTACTGTGCAATTAAGGATATTGTGTTCATCTGTCGTTGTTGAGTTAATCTTCTGTTATATTTTTTCTTGATTAATCTGGCTAATCTGATGGAATGGTCAGTCTTGAATAATATCAAGAAATTGCCTTGCTGTGCCAAATTTGAAGGCTTGTTATCAAGACTTACTGTGGAAATTGTTATTCGCTCCAGTGCACCTGCAGTAATTGGCTAATAGTATGCAAATGTCATCCATTCAGCTGTTCATCTGAATAGTGTTATTGCAGTAGAATGAAGGCTGAACATTAAATTACACCGGCTGAAGAAACTCTTTCTTCATTTTTTGACATTTTCTGCCGTGCACTTGTTTTTGTAATGTCCTATATTATATGTTGATCATATGTTGGTCTGTTCCATCTGTGAGTTTTGGAAAGCACAGCATACCCCTCGCTACACCTTCATGTCTGCCAGTGTGCCTTTCTTCCTTTAAGAAGAGCTTATGTCTGTTAACTTTATAACAGCTAATTATGTGCACTGTTGTGTACCTAGGGGAGCCAGTTCAGTGCACTGCCTGGGCTGGCCAGTGTGCTCTATATATCCTCATTATGATGTTTGAGAAAGTGGTTATCATCTTGGTGCTGCTCATCCCACAGTGGAAGAAGGTCAGTGACACATTATATATTGTTGATTGAGGTCTTGTATAATACAAAAACTGATCATGTGGAAAGATGTTATATATATAAATCATATAAAATGAAAACTTCTATTTAGATTAAATAAATTAAACTGTGCTCTGTTTTTGCAATGTAACTTTGTTCGGTTGAAGTAAGAACAAACCCATGTTTAAAACGTGGATGTGGATGTGTCTCTCACAGCTGGCAGTGCTGAACCCCATATCAAACCCACATCTGGAGCTGGCTATCGTTATGCTAATTGTACCATTCTTCGTAAATGTAAGTGACTGTAAATTTGCTCGTGAATTTCATGCTTTTTTCTTTGTAATCACCTTACTTGGTCATACCTTACATACTTTGTTTTATTCATATGTTTGGAATGAACAAACTCTTCTTGATTAATTATACTTGCATTACAATTACTCCATTTGTATGTGTATATTAGCTGAGCCCTAGCTATGCCATTTTGTCAAATGTTTTTAGGATTAATGATATATCTTTGTTAAACCCCTTATGCTGTCACCTTTGAGTTGACTCTGTATATGTATCTTTGTGTGTGTTTGACCAGGCGCTGATGTTCTGGGTAGTAGATAATTTCCTTATGAAGAAGGGCAGGACAAAAGCTAAACTGGAAGAAAGAGAGGTAGGAGATGACTCTCGAGGGAGCAGCAAGGTGCGCTACAGACGAGCCCTCTCTCATGATGACTCTGAGTCAGAGGTGAGTCCATATACAGGATTTCACAGCCAGATAAATTAAAACTAAAATGCAGGGTTGTCTATGAAGTTTGTGCTGATGCATTACAGACATTTTGTGGAAATACTGACTTTAACGTATGTCTATCTATCTACCACAGGACATCGGTAATGTTTTGGATAGGTGAAAATAACAGAAATGCATTGCCGTCACACAGGGTGGATTAGACACTGCAGATATACTGGAGTACTTAGACCGTCACTACTGATCTGAGAACAACCCTCCCACCAAAAATATCCAGCCCTTAATGACCTTATCTTCTAGTCTGTTAAAGTAGATAATGGGCGAGAAGATTAGTAATCCTTCACAAATTTATTATAACTGATATAACAGTCCGTTTGATGGTAACATAATGAGTCGACTACACTTTAATAACATGTCTGGCGGTTGCTGTTTGCATAAAACCAACATACAGCTACCAGAAACATATCTCTACTGAGTGATCCTTAAGATCTGTTTGTAGATTTGAGTGTTGCGTCATTCAGCGACTGAGCTGCTGAGACTCATATTGGAACCATATATTTTATCACTAAATTCCTCTTCCAGCGCCTCCATTCTCAAGAAAACACACAAAAAAACTTGTTTTCCCGGGATGTGATGGACTATTCCCCCACGTTTCAGTTCTGATGGGCAGTATTAATATAACCTGGGGTTATTTTTACTGCTCCTTTTACAGTAGGTAATAGGCTTAGGGATCATTCCTAAAACGGGAGTGCACACTCCAGGAAAAAAGAACTGAAATGGTCTCTTTGGACGGGAATAAAACTACTGAGGTACTCTGGTAATAATTACTTTACCCCACGCCCACTGGTCAAACGAATACCCTACAAATAGGAATTAAATTCTACTCTATTTTTAAAAGCCCCTCCCTTTAACTTTGCTTGTTCTTAGTCATTACTTTTATTGACTTTTGAAGTAGGAGTGTCTGAGAACATTATTCCCTCTCTAGCCTTTGGACAGTCCTCCTATTTAAGCTGATTGTACTCAAATGAGAAACTGCGTTCAGTTATAGAACAGTTATAGAAACCATTCTGCTCTGTTTACTTTGAGATCATTTGGCATAATTGACTGTCTGAATAGAGATGAATATTTAAGACTGCATGTTTCAGGGTTGTATTATTTTTTTTTTCTTTTTCTCATAGTAGGGATAAGTGTTTTAAATAAAGTTAAAAGAACTGAGATTGTTTGCATGTTCATCCTGATTAATTTAGATATCAAAGAAAGATATGTAGAGCTAAATCATTAAGATTAGACTGTTGCTCTCCTGTGATCAGATCCTCTTCTCTGCGGATGATGAAATGGAGGATTCGGATGGAGACGAAGATGTACGTAGACTCACTGGGCTCAAATCTGTGAAGAAGAAGAAGCACCGGCTTGGAATCCCTGTCTGACGTGGGATCAGACACTAGGTTTTCCCTCATTTACGTCACCTACTCACCCGCTGCCTTCTGCTGGCCAAATAGAGAGAACCGTGTTGAGCCAAGCACTCCGATCTATGCTAGCGTGAAAAGTAGGAGGTCATAGAGCTGCAGGTAGGAACTGATCTTTATTTACAGGTCATGGATCAGTCGTGCTTTGGGAGCATCTTTACCATGAACTTTGGCGGAATGTCAATTGGAGCTGACATCCAAGTATATCTCCTCCTTGATTAAGTCAGACCACATCTGACTTCTTTCTCTTTCTCCTCAAATAAAATATTAATGATATCTCTTTTATAAAATTCGTCCCATCTCTGGATTCTGGATCATCTTAATAAATAATTGCTTGATTTCGTTGGACTGTGTTGGCAGTACTGTACTGGGAGTTTGGACCTCAGCATCCTTGTACTCGTCTGAGGACACGCTTATGCCTATAGATTGGAAATCACAACCAACTGTATCCAACTGTAAGCCTGATAACGGATACTTTTGTGAAAACACCTCCTGTGCTTAGTGAGGGCACTGGGTCACTCAGCATCTGTCCAGCCTACAAGCACACCTCTACCTTTATTTTCATTTTATTTTATTTATTTTTATTTTCATTTCTCCCTTTCCATTCACACATTGTCCTGTCCTGCGATCAGAATCTTTCCTCATATGTACAAGAAGTGCAAATATTGTATTGGTTGGTGCTGACCAAGAAGGCTCTGGGAATAGCTATGACAAAGGTTTGTTGTCCGTTTGTGTTGATCTTGTCTGCGTCTAAACTCAGGAACAAATGGTTTGTCTGGCAGTAAGTATTATATGGTAATAAGGAAATGCTTTGTAACAGCATCATTTGAACAGAGGATCTGGCTTTATGTAGCTGACTGTATATAACTCAACCAGCTATATGTAAAGACTAATGTATAATGAGCAGCCATTTCAGCTTCCTGAAAGGAATTTCACATCCGAAAAGGTATTCATTTTGCTTGTTTCATTTGGGATAATGTTAATCTGAAGGTCGGGGATTAATCTTGGTGCTGGTTGACACAAAGTCCTTAATGGCGATTTTCAATTAAAAGGAAAATATACACCCAGACTAAGCTTAATCCTTGCCTGGGAAAACAATCTTAGTATTTGGTTTAGAAATTCTACATGCCTCAGTCATCTGATGTATCTGTGTGTTTCTGTCACGGTTGTGGTGTTTTAAATGTGTATTTATTTGTATGTGGCCTTCTAGATTTGCAGTGTGTTTTTTTTTATTATTATTAATATTCATGTCTGTTTTTGTTGTGCATTTCATTCCAGTTTCCAGTTTGGCAAGTGGGTGCAGGATCCTTCTGTCAATTTTTTTGCACAATTCCTTTAATCACTGTGGTAATTGGAAAAATCTCATTATTTATGTAAAATGCCTTCAGAGGAATTTGATTGACTTTTCCCTGTGCCTATGTGTTATTCTTCTCTTTTAGGCATTTACTACTGGGAGCTTTTTTTTTTTTCCCCTTTCATTTTTCCCTCCTGGTCGCCTACTGCAAGTTTTTCCTCATTTCTTGGATTCCATCCCTAGTGAAATGGTTCAGGAAGTGTTGGGAATTCCCTTGCCTATATAAAAGCACATGTTTTTATTGGAATCTTTATCTCATTATCTCAAGGGTAAAGTGAAAGGTGCCATCTCTTGGCGTCCTATACGGATTGTAGCATTCTTTTCCCCCATGAGGGAAACTAGGTGGGTCGTACAAAGTGGGAATGCCCTAGTGTGGCGAACCTGTTTACTGCTGCCAGTTGTTCCTTGTGTCCACTCTTGTACTGAAACAAAAGGACCAAGTGTCGTGGATGAGAGTGTGTTCTAAAACTATGGTTTGTGTCGGGCCTGCTGGTACTCAAAAATGATGACTGTGATTATAAGAAGCACTGCTGACCAATGGAATGAATTGAAACATTGATCCCAAAATTAAAGGGGTGGTGTATAAGTACTAATCTTACTAAATGATAAAAACTGACAACCTGCATTACCGTTATATATGCTTTTTCATTAAAGATTGTAAAAACAAAGTTTCTTGACTTACTGGTTTCTGATAAATCTGTCTAGTATTTTACTGCCAAATTCTGCAAACTCAACCATTAGACCACAAGGGAGTTCGGAAAGTTTGAAACAGTCTCAGGAACTGCTTGTGAGGTGGGAAAAGTTTGTAGACAATGATTTGTACTCAGTAGGGCTGCCCTTTCAGGTCCCACAAGGGTGTTGGGTGGGACTTGATGTTTTAAGGCTAAGCACCAGCTCTATGAAAGTGTCAAACAAATAAATACAGTGGAGTTTGAGTTCCTAGAAAACATGTTATTTCTTACTAATTCAAGGAATAAGGTTTAAAAGACCTTTGGTCCCCAAGATCGAGTTTGTCTAAAGTGCACCCCCTAGCGGTAATTGTTTGAATACTTTTTAGTTTTTGAGATCGATTATAAATTGGTCTAAACTCACTAAGGTCTAGCGGCCAGATTGTTGCGGAAGGTCGGTTTAATTATTTGTTTGTTTTGACATATTAAAATTAGACACTATCATATTTCGCATCCTGTATGACATTTTGGCGATTCCGGTTGTAACCATATTACATTCGCTTCTTGGTAAAACGCTGTTCCCTGACCGGGAATCGAACCCGGGCCGCGGCGGTGAGAGCGCCGAATCCTAACCACTAGACCACCAGGGAGCTGAGCGACATGGGCTCGAGTTTGTCTAAAGTGCACCCCCTAGCGGTAATTGTTTAAATATTTTTAGTTTTTAAGATCGATTATAAATTGGTCTAAACTCACTAAGATCTAGGGGCCAGGTTGGGGAAGGTCAGTTTATTTATTTGTTTATTTTGACATATTAAAATTAGACACTATCATATTTTTGAGATCAATTATATACGACGGAGTTGTAGGGCGACAGCGTTGAACAAAAAAATATTCCGAGATTCCGAAGTCAGAATTCCGAGAAAAAACTCGGAATAATTCTGGGAAAAAATCTCGTAATAATTCTGAGAAAAAATCTCGTAATAATTCTCTGCGTGTAATGGAGCAGACACGGTGTAACTTGCTTGTGTTGCTTAAGTCATGCTATGGTATAGATTTCAGGAATAAACACTCAGTTCTCTTCCACATCAGGACCACGGTGCGATTAGTGTTTAAACCTGAATCAGTGCACGAACCCATGGCATGTAGTTTCACATGATACAATTAATGATCACGAAAATGATGAAGTAGAACTCCGGCGCCCACGAGGCTCCATCGCGTTTCGGTTCGGACTCGTACAAAAAACTAAAGCCTTGTGCATCTCAGTCAGGGGCTGCGTCATGTCTGTGAATGCGTTTAATAAATAATTCTGTTCACTTCACTGACTGCTTCTTTCACAATTTCACTCATGGCGCACAGACTGTGAGTCTGTCTGTCTACATTTTATAATAAATATTAACCCAAACAGTGTTTCTCTAAATATTCTGATTATATTCTCGAAATTATACAGACCTTTTTTACTCAATTATTCCGAGAATGTTTCTCGGAGTTATTCCGTGATTTTTTCTCAGAATTTTTCCGACAATATTCTCAGAATTCTGACTTTAATCTCGGAATCTTGTTTTTTTTCAACGCCGTGGCCCTAAAACTCCGTCGTAATTATAAATTGGTCTAAACTCATAAAATAACTCCCTCTCTAGCGGCCAGATTGTTGCGGAAGGTCGATTTATTTATTTGTTTGTTTATTTTGTTTTGACATATTAAAATTAGACACTATCATATTTCGCATATTTCCTGTATGACATTTTGGCGATTCAGGTTGTAACCATATTACATTCGCTTCTTGGTAAAACGCTGTTCCCTGACCGGGAATCGAACCCGGGCCGCGGCGGTGAGAGCGCCGAATCCTAACCACTAGACCACCAGGGAGCCATCGCACTACGGACAAAAGCATTCGACTGTACCGCCCACTGTTTAAACAATCAAGCCGGAGCCACCATATGGTGGAAAATATGGGCAAGAGATGTAAATAAAGAACAAGTTTACTTAAGGAGGACATACATAACCCGTCTTTGGCCTTAAGTTGTCCAGAACAATTCTGATCTGTGAAATATCCCACCCATTCAGGAGGAGCTGGAATGGAGATCAACTAGGTCAGTGCATCATTGGTTCTAATCCGTTTCATACCCCGCCTAGTGAATGAGTACTGGGTACAAGGCACACTGACTGCATACTGGGCTCAATATCTATTCTTAGCCTGCTCTCCATAAAGACACACACACACACACACACACCAATCATTCACAAAGGCTGACTCATGTTCCAGAACAGGGTTTTGTTATTTTGCTTTTCTGTGTCGGGTCAGGCTTTTGCAAAATGCCACCGTAGTCTGTCACTTCCACTTTCTTGCTGTCTGTCATAATAATTGCTGTCCTGGCCAGATCCACATATAAAATTATCTAGAAATTGTCTAAAAATAAAAAGATAATTTTCATTTAAATACTTACGTTAACATGGCATTTGGTTGTTTTTACATGTAGGTATTTTGTATAATTTGTTCTATATTGCCACTGTCCAATTACAACATGTATTTCCATCTTTGACAACTTTTAGTTTACTACATCATTAGTTTACTACACATCTTCTGTCCTTTGTGAGATAAATGGACCAATAGAAATGCTCCAAAATTGCTTGGAATTTTTGAAAGTTAAGAAAGTATATATATATATATATAACAAATGTTTTTTAAAAGTATTGACGTCCCAGTCATTAATTGATCATGAAAATCACCTTTGTTAATTAGAATTACATAATAGGTTTATATATTTTCTTAACAAAATAAATAAAAATTTGCTAATGACTTTAATGGCATTAAGGCAGAGATGAGGTGGCAGGGGGGAGGATGTGTTCTGTTGTGGTCATTCAGCTGTTGGTGGTTGACTTGCTTCGTGAGAGGATCACCCCCATTTAGTCCCACTGTCTCTGACCTCATGTCTAATAATATACCATGATAACGGAAACAGAGACAGAAGACCCAGAAGAGGCTATCAGTGCAAGCAAGATATATAAAGAGCAGAGTGGACAAGTGAGAGAAGGTCAGTTTACTTCTGCTTCTGTTCAGAACAACTCAGACACACAGCATGTCTCAGGTAAGCTCTTTCATTTCATTATCAAAAACTAAAAAACAAAATCTTGAAATCTAAGAGAACTCTGCAGCATATGGTTCTCCAAAACATAGGTGTAGAGTAACCTTCTAAAGGTTCTCTAGATGCCTATCATTTTAAAACCAGCCAAATTCACTATTATTAAAGAAGGAATATTCAAGGCCTTCTTTCCACTAGCCAGGAGAGGTGAAGAAGAAGAAGCGGCCCCCAGTGAAAGAGGAGGACCTGAAGGGAGCCCGCAGTAAACTAGGACTGAAGGGAGAAGTGAAGAGTAAAACCTATGAGGTGATGATGGAGTGTGGTGAGTTTGTTTGTTTATTCTATCTCTCTCTGGAAATACACGCAGTCCAATGTCCACTTCTTATCACACATTCGTATAAATGATTGCTTTCATGTCCAGTTTATGTGTTTACCTGACCCCGTTATTGACTCTGAGGTACACTATGTACCAATTGCTTATGCAACAATTCTTCTGAAATGAAGTGGGCAGTTGATCCTTCTTCACTAGAGCCTCTGTTGTTTTGGGATAGATTTAAACATTGCTGGAAAGATTTGGCAGAATTCAGCCACCAGAGCCAAGTGACGTGAGGCACTAACCTTGGACGATTAGTTCTGGATCATAAACTCCATCCCAACTAATCCAAAATGTACTGAATGTTGATTTATCATTCCAAAGAGTACAGTTCCAATGCTCGGATTGGATTTTATACACCTATATGTGACACTTAGCACTGAGCGTTGTGTTCATAAGCTCATGAACCGCTGATCCAGAGTGTTCCATTTCATGCCACAGTGCACCTCGTTTATTTGGAAACACTGAAACGAAACGAGAGTGTCTTGAGTATTTCTCTCTTTCTGTATCTCTCTGTAGAGCGAATGGGGAAAGTGGCTCCCTCTGTGTTCAGTGGGTTACGTTCAGGAGGAGAAACAGCACTGGAAAAACCCAAACCTGCTGCAGGAAGTGTGTTTGGCAAGTGAGGACATCAGTGAATAGGCATCAGAATGAAGGGGAACACATTAAGGGGAAAGATGAGTGAATCAGTGCTGTAAGAAAGTAAGAGCGTCTGGAGGAGAATGTCCAGGCTTTGGTCCGTGAAGTTTATTCTATTTGTGATGTTAAATATCTAATAGGACTAACTTGTAAAATGGTTGACTTACAGTTTGATTTGAGTCAATGCTTAAACAACACTGACTTCTTTCAAAATGTATATTTTATATTTTATGTTCAGTTTTTTAACACAGATGTATTTTCTTGGCATTTTTGTGCCAGTTTCTAGTCTTATGTTTTATATAATAAACTTCTGAAATGACAGACTTTTATGAGCTCTTTTCTCTTTATTTAGACTCTCATTAGAAAGAGAGGAGGGCATTCTGGAAAGTCTATGAAGGCAGCTTATAAAACCACAATGCCTTTCCTTGAGTATATTTCATCAAGTGTGAAGCTATAGCAATATTATCATCTCATATGGTACGTACAGCCTACCTTAGATTTGGGTTTCTCTTTGTGTCAAGTGCCCTGGGGCAACTGTGTTCTAATCATGAGTTGCTAGAGGTCTGTATTTTAAATCCTGTCCACAGCTGGTCATGTTTAATTTTCATTTCCACTGTGTGATGTATTTGTTATATATTTTTTACCCTAAAAAGGCCAGAGACAATGTAGTCTGTGAGATCTCCATCTATGAGCCCAATTCCATTATTATGAATAAACCAGCAAGGTACAGTTTCTCCATTCTTCACATCTTTTCTGAAGTCTTTCTGCCAGCCCCTGTTAAAACACAAGATCAGGAGATACAGTGCCAGCATTGGTTACAGGTCTACAGTTAATTTTTGTTTAAAATTAGATCAGGTTATATGGCTGTCACTATATGAACATGTCATGTGTTACAGGCCACACAGACGGCATGTTGATGTGGATGCTAGAAGATAATAGAAGATACCTAAAAGCAACTGCTAGCTGACTGTCTGTACTGGCTGACTGTATGTGACCCAAACGTTGCTCTCATGTTAATTAAAAATGCTCAGTGAGCCACATATCACCAAACAGATCTGGCCCACTTCTGTCAAAGGTTTGGCCGAAATGTCTGTAGCACACTGGATGTGAGTCAAAAGTAGCTCAAAATTAAAGTGCTTTGACGTCATGGTGTTTATTTGTGGATCTTATGTGCCAAACCGGAGCAGACAGCCCAAGTGCCAGACAAGCAAATGGGCCAGTGAAAATGGTGGATATGGGCCAGACCTGGGCCAGATTAATCCTGCTATCTACTTTGTTCAAGTATGTGACAATGTATATTCACAAACAACACCGACAGAATCTGTAAATCTATGTTTTTCAGTTGTTTGTGATCACCTTGTGACTTTAAGACTGTGTCCCTTCACGGACATAATGGCATCAGGTTTGTCCACATTTTCTCCTGGAAAGAGTTCACTCACTTCAAACTGCACACCATTGTAAAACTGACCTGAAGAGGGAGACAGACCAGGCTTAAATAGACAAAATAACAAACAAAAATACTACCCTTATAATGACAAAAGTGCACAAGTTCATGGCGAAACACTGATGTTTGCTCTAATGCTTTCACTAGTTCTATCCCTTTGGTCAACAGAATAGTCACTTTCTCTGAAGTACCGTAAAAGAATATTTAACAAAAGTATAACATTTAATTTGCCATTACTCATTACTCAAAAGTAAAAAGTCCAGAAAAACTGTAGAGATAGATGTCATAACTAGGTTTTAGAGAATTTTCATTTACTCTTATTAGTCATTATTCTTATTCACTATTCAAAATTATACTGTGATGATGGCCATGGACTGGGAGGGAGAGGGACTCACAGAGGGAGCTCCCAGAATGCCATGCGGCTCCCCTGTGAATGGTTTGGTGGTATCTGGGGAATAACCCTGTGTTCTGGGACTGTTTGACTGGGTGTGGGGGTTAATGCATGTTGTTTTGTTGTGTTGTTCTGTATTTGTGTTTGTCTGGTGTGTGGCAAGTCAGTATTCACCCTCTTCATGAGGTGAAATACTATTATTACTATTATTCAAAGGAAAATACTACATGTATATTTATACAGTTCCCTACACTCTTGTTAAAGCATAGTCAATAAAGAGCATTGAAAATGATCTCTGATGCCAAAATATAGCTAGTTACCTAGAGTAATATCTAATAGAATTTCAGATTTATTAAGTTCTCAAGCAAATGTTCCATGACTTTTAAATTTGTGTCAGTTACAGGCAATTGTGTTAAAGTCAGTTGTGTCAATCTGGTCCCTTCTACCAGCTCCAAAGTTCTTTTAGTAGTTCTTTCAGTTTTCCAGTTCTGTTTTCAGTTTCTTACCAAGAAGGCCATGGACCCTTCGGGAAAGGAGGTGGCTGTCCAGGGTGTAGAAGCCCAGATAGTCCTGGTGGTAGGGGTGTTTCTTCCACACTTTGTGCAGGATGATAACAAACTTTACTGAATTCCTCAGGGTGACTGTTAGACTTCGATCTTTGGTTATTTTCAGATCCATGCTGGACAAAGGAAATAGTTTAACACTGTTTAAGATTTCAGAGAATACCAGGTAAACAGAACCCAAATAGTTTGGCTTCTTCTTTGTCATCTTTTCAGAAATGTGTATTTTCTGTCCAACTTACTTGACACCTTTGGTGGAGGTATTGTCAGACCAGAGGAGTTTCGCCTGTTTTCCATGTTCTGAGACAATAATCTCCTGTGTGGACACAAATAATCTGATACCAAACTTCTCATGAATGATCCCAAAGCGGCCAAAATAGGTGTTCCTCTTGCTCCCAGGGTCCACCTTCTTGTCTCCAATGGTCTGCCCATTTACCACAATCCCTAAAAGGAATTATCAGATGTTAGTTCTCTTACAAAAAAGAGTGCAAATATCCCAAAACTATCTCCTACCTTCACATGCTCACCTGTGAGAGGGTCTCTGACCAGGTTGAAGATGGTACCTGGTTCATTGTTGATGTTGAAGCACAGTGCATCATTTTTTTCTGGACACTCAATGATGAAATGTGGGTCTCCATCAACTGTCAGTAATGAAAAGGACTAGTTATTTCATGTTTTATGTATGTTTAGTTACTGTTTACAAGGGTTAACTAATGTTTTTACCCCAGTTGACGGCTGGTGTTGGGTAGTGATATCTGGGCTGTGATGGAACACTAGCTAGAAACACATAAAAGCACAAATATAAAACAAAACTGTTTGTGTCTCAGGTTTTACTTTGAACATGCAATACATCAAAGATAAAAATAAAAAAAATAACATTGTATTTACGGTCAAATGAATGCTTTGAGTTCTTACCTGCACCTAAAAATGGTTGTAAGTGTCTGCGCTGGTCTGTGAATCAGTAAAAAACACAATGCTTAGTTTTGAATGATACTTTTCACTGGAAAAAGTAAATCAGTAAAAGGCCACTCTTGCACAAAGAAACATATCTGTCAATGTCAAATTTAGAGCTCTTTACAGTCCATTTACATTTTATTTAGGTCTTTTACACCTTTATTTGCTACACAAAACATGGGAATTTCTTTTATAATTCATCCGAGAACTTACATTTACATTTGGGCATAGCTGCTCGAGATGAGGGTAGGTACATGAGCTTTGCCTGACGTAAACAAGGACTACTGACGTGCAAACTGACCAATTAAATATTTACAGAGAAGGTTATCGACCAATAACGGTAGCTCTACAGTCAGACCGTCCAATCAGAAGATTTTAGGCTACTTCATTGCACCCCCTTCTCACTCAATCGAACCAATCGGAGTAGGGGGGGAGGGACTAGTTTGTGAACAAAACGCTTCTCGAAAATCTATGTAAGCTCTAGAAAAACAAGCTTTCTCTTCCAAGCTTAGTGACCACCATGGAGCTGAGAGGAGTGACAGCTGATATCTGGTCTGTGGTGGAACATAAGCTAGAAACACATAAAAGCACAAATATTGAACAAAACTGTTTGTGTCTCAGGTTTTTATTTTGAACATGCAATACATCAAAGATGAATATAAAAATACAACATTGTATTTGAGATCAAATGAATGCTTTGAGTTCTTACCTGCAGGTAAAGGTGTATCTACGACTCTACGCTGGTCTGTGAATCAGTAAAAGACAGTGTTTAGTTTTGAACGATACTTTTCACTGGACAAAGTAAATCAGTAAAAGGCCACTCTTGCACAAAGAAACATCTGTCAATGTCAAATTTAGAGCTCTTTACATTTCATTTACAAAGTCAAATTTCAAGGCAAGTGGGCGGCACGGTGGCGCAGCAGGTAGTGTCGCAGTCACACAGCTCCAGGGGCCTGGAGGTTGTGGGTTCGATTCCCGCTCCGGGTGACTGTCTGTGAGGAGTTGGTGTGTTCTCCCCGTGTCCGCGTGGGTTTCCTCCGGGTGCTCCGGTTTCCTCCCACAGTCCAAAAAAAACACACGTTGTAGGTGGATTGGCGACTCAAAAAAAGTGTCCGTAGGTGTGAATGTGTGTGTGTCTGTGTTGCCCTGTGAAGGACTGGCGCCCCCTCCAGGGTGTATTCCCGCCTTGCGCCCGATGATTCCAGGTAGGCTCTGGACCCCCCGCGACCCTAAATTGGATAAGCGGTTACAGATAATGGATGGATGGATTTCAAGGCAAGGCAAGTTTATTTATAGAGCAACTTTCATACAAATTGTTTTCATTCAAAGTGTTTTACAGAAAAAAAAAACTTTTAAATTAAAAGCCAGAATAAAAATCATAAAAGTCCAATAAAACAATTACATAAAAAGAGTAAAATGATTAAAAGATTACAAATTTTTAATTAATTTAAAATGATACAATAAAAGAAAGGAACTAAAGTGCCGTTACAGAATAAAAGTGCAGAGTATTTTAGACTGAGCTGGAAGCCTGCACAAACAGGAATGTTTTAAGCCTTGATTTAAAAGTTTCTAAAGTCTGGGCTCTTCTAATATTCTCAGTCGGCTGGTTCCATTTATGAGCGGCGCCGGAGCTAAAAGCTGCTTCTCCATGTTTAGTTTTCACCTGAAGCAGGATTAACTGAGTAGTTCCTAAAGATATGAGAGCTCTGCTCAGCTCATATCTCTGTAACAGATCTGATAAATACACTGGTCCTACCCCATTTAGACATTTATAGACCAGTAATAACACCTTAAAGTCTATTCTGTAACAGACTGGTCTCCAGTGTAAGGATTCGAGGATGGGGGGGGGTGATCTCTTCTTTTGCTCCGAGTGAGAACTCTGGCAGCTGCGTTTTGAATCAGCGGAAGCTGTTGAATGGTCTTTTTTGGAAGTCCAGTTAAGAAACCATTACAGTAATCAATCCTGCTAGAAATAAAAGCATGGAAAATTCTCTCCAGCTCTGGTTTAGTCAGAAAATCTCTAATCTTACTGATGTTCTTAAGATGGTGAAATGCTGATCTAGTAACCGCTTTAATATGAGACTAAAACTGAGATCTGAGTCCATTAAATTCAAGCACTTACTAGGACTTCTCCAATTACACATTGCTAAGCTGGCAGGGTGAGGGTTAGCACATGGTTACACCAAGACATGTGTCACTCAACAAGCTTGGATGAGAATACTGAGACATTAACAGGGACTGATATAAAGCCCTAAATTTAGACTTTTAGATTAACTAACGTTCAGTCATACCTTCAGTTAACTTATCAGCAATGAAGGCCTCCTCTGGCTTTTCCTCTGTTTCAGGCTTAGTGACCACCATGGAGGTGAGAGGAGTGACGAAATTGTACTTCAGTGAGAGCTCCAGCGCTTCAGCAGTGGCACTGGCTTTCTCTTCTGCTGTACCCTTGTCTCTGTGAATAAATGCGTATAATTGGGAGTCTTATTTGACAACCGATGGAAGAAAATTGGTGGTTGGTGGTGCTGCAGGTAGTGTCACAGTTCTGAGTTTGAAGTAGCTGCCAGTCAGAGAGTTCACTGTGTTGTCAGGATAATGGAAATTCACTTCTAATAGTAGGGAGCTGAATGCTTCGTCATAGAATGAATCCCGTAGAATTAACAACACAGATATTCGTGTTGGGTCATGTGTTCTCCCTGTGTTTATATGGGTTTCCTCCTAGTCCTGTTTGGAGTGTGTCCAAACTCCCAGACTCCCAGAGACACACCATGTCTCTAATCCAGATGTAGCAGTTACAGACGATGAGTAGCTAAATGGATGGCAGAAAAGCTTCTCGAAATGATACATCATACTTTTTTCCTTAATTTCCTTAATTAAGTTCCTTACTTTAATCATCATAGGTAAACAATCATCGTATGAACATTTTAGGTGACTTTTGATTTGTAGTTAGTGTCAAATTTCCAGTGCTAAACTAAAGTTACAAAATCTGGACACTAAATATATGTTGTCTGACTGATATTTGGGGTAAAAAATTTGTTTTCTAATGTGCTGTACTTACTTTTTATCCAACAGTTGCTGGATGGTCAGATAAGCCCAGAGACGCTCTGTGAAGTCCCCAAAGATGTAGTCTTGATCAGGAAAAATAGTGTCCCACTTCTGAGCACTGGCCTGGCCTTTCAGCACAATGTCATCCTCCAGCTGGAGAGAAGAAGAAGAGAAACTAGGTCTGAAAATATATTTGCAGAAAGTTTTACTATATTCCCTTTGTCTACTGTACTCAAAAATAAAGGTAAAGAGCATTTGCTTTAAATAAAAGGTATTCACTATATGTATGTGCAGCATGAAATAAAAAATTGTTCACATCATGAAAGAATTGTACTTAAATCTGAGGATTTTCTTGAGCTATGCATCCCAGGCTCTAACTATTATTTTCAAGAACGTAGTTCAATGACTCTCACCCCTTGAGCAGAAACTTCAACTGGGAAATCATTCATTTCAATGTCATTCAGTCGTCCTGCAACAACAATCTCAGAGCCATTGAAGAGTTGTTTGAAGTAGCTGCCAGTCAGAGAGTTCACTGTGTTGTCAGGATAACGGAAATTCACATCTGATAGGAGGGGGCTGGACACTTCGTCATAGAATCCCTAAGAATTAACAACACAGGCTTGATTAACAACATTCATACTGACACTGTCCAATTAAAAAATTATCTCCCAAATTAGTAACCTTATAGGAGAAGTAAAAAACCTTTATAACTTTCAATGGGAGTGAAGGTAAAAAGATTTTATTCCAAGTAATTTTGGAGCATTTCTATTGGTCCATTCATCATAACATTTTCACACGATGTGAAGGACTGCTGCTGTGTAGTATGTAGTAAACCAAAATCGACACCAGCTGTGGACAAGCTGAATAAGAACGAATGAACGAATGAACGAATGAATGATTGAGCATTCATATATTTTTATAAAAATGGGCGCCTATTTAACTGGACATCTGTAAGACTACAAAATTTAAAGACAATAGTGCATTTGTTGCTTTAGTTCAATGTATGAAGTAAAGGATAGAATCAAATAAGTGTTTTGTTTGTAGCCTTGGTAAACACACAAAAATAATAGATTCTGGCTTCTACCTGCAGTTGAAGTGCAGCATCTGATGCTTCATAAATCCTCCGAGCCAATCCATCATTCTGTTTAGCCATAACATCCAGAAAATTGTAGTTCACATCGTAGCCAAAGCCCAAGCAGAACAGACTCATGTTTCCACCAATGGCACTGCGGACATTTTCTTGGATTTTGCCTAGATTTGTCACACCTAAAAATGAATCAGTGTAGCTTGTTTTAAAAGACCCCATTATTATTAAAAGAAATATACTTCAGGGGGGAATCTAAATGTAAATGGATATAAGATCTAAAGCATTCTAAAGACTAAGATCTAGGCATTTACTAACATGATAACCAATGAACATAGCTCAAAATAACATTTTAACTCAAACTTTACTGAAAGTGGCAGGAGTCATAATAAATAATAAGAATAATAAACTCTTAATGAATTCATGATGGATTTAGGTATCAGTGTCAGTGTCATTTTTGATTCTTGAAAGTATTCAGCATGCGTTTCACAGCTGCAGCATAAAACCACTGGAAATCTTTGTTGTAAATCCTGACAGTTTATGGAACAATTGAGGGTGATAACATTTTCTATAATATGTGTTTGCTGAGAGAGTAACCAAGTCGCGATCAAGAAACATCTCTGTAAAGATTTCCATCTCTACTTTTAAAATAAACCAGCCTTACTCTCTTCACATGCACGTGATTCTGTCTAATTCATTCTCAACAACCTCAACCAACACCTCGATCCAACAATTGGCGAGCCAGCCAGGAGTGGCATGGGCAAAAGGCAATCACTCCAGATCATGCCAAAGCAATCCATGAAACACCAGAGCGGAAACTATCCATGAGTTGAGATCATTTTTGGGCCTATGCAATTATAGCTTTGTATGGGTGGATGCCTACACTGAATTAGCTCAACCACTGTTTGAACTCCTTCAAGGGAATTCTCATCCAAAGGAGAGAATTGTCCTCGATGACAAGGCACAATCAGCAGTTAAAGTGCTGGAAAAATCCCTGTGTGAAGCACCTGCACTGGGCATCCCTAACATTGAGAGGCCATTCACTCTGTTTGTCAATGAAAGAAGTGGCTTCTTGACAGCCGTATTGACACAAGATCTTGGTGGTGAGCAACGTCCAGTGGGCTATTACTCAAAAAAATTGGATCATGTAGCTCTGGGTTTTGGGCCATGTTTGAGAGCTGTCCAAGTAGTTTATTTAGCAGTAAAAATGGTGGCTGGACTGGTGCTTGATCAAAAGCTAACAGTGAAATGTCCTCATGCACTTCATGCTCTGTTGACAATGAGCCGGGCCACTCAAGTAACGGCAAGTAGATGGGGAAATTGGTTAGCAGTCTTGGAAGCACCCCGCATTATCATCGAAAGGGCCAGTGTGTCCAACCCTTCCACTTTGATGACGCCTGGACAGGCTGACGACCATGAATTGTGGCAACGCTGGAAGCGGACCAGCACATCAAAGAAATTCCCTTGCAAAAGGCTGATTTCACTCTTTACACTGATGGTTCTTCAACAATTGAAGACAAGGTGAGAGGGGCTGGATGGTCAGTGACATCCGACGTGGATATCCTGGCTAAAGGTCAAATGCCACCAGGGACATCAGCTCAACAAGCTGAATTGAAAGTGCTGATTGAAGCATGTAAACTGGCGAAATACCATACTGCCAACATATACACTGATTCCCGCTATGGTTTCGGTGTTGTCCATGATTTTGGTCAACTGTGGAAACAGCGTGGTTTTATAACCGCTGCAGGAACGCCAGTGAAAAATGGACAATTGGTCCAAGAACTTTTGGAAGCATTAAGATTGTCCAAAGAAGTCACAATCTTAAGGGTTAAAGTACACACAAAAAAGGAAACGCACTAGCAGATACCGCTGCAAAACTCACTGCCAGAGAGGGAGATGCCAACAATGAACATGACAGCAATGACAAAGGAAACACGAACAAAGACAACACCGAAGTCTGTCTTATTAAACTCAAACAAGACAAGGAAGTTTGAGCCATTTCTGATATCAAACAGATGCAACAGGATGCTTCAAAAGAGGAAGTCTGGAGCTGGATGGAGAATGGTGACAAGTTGCATAAAGAAGACATCTGGCGACATGGGACACGTCTAGTGGCTCCGAAATGTCTGCTTCCCTACAAAGCATCTCAGATTCATTCGCTGGGACATGTGGGGGTTGACAAAATGACTCAACGTTTCAATCAAGTCTGGTGGAACCCAAAGTTTAGAGTACAAGCACGTTATATTCTTCAAAGCTGTGTGACCTGTGAGAAAAACAATCCTGGCACAAGAGTGAAAACTCCTGCTGTGGGATCACATGCTCCACCTGGTCCATTCAGACACCTTCAAATGGATTACATCACTTTACCAAAATCTGGAAGGTTTCAAGATGTCTTAGTGGTTGTGGACAAGTTCTCAAGATATGTGGAATGTTTTTCAACAGGACGGGGAACAACAACCCACACAGCGAATGTGCTGGTGAAAGACGTCATACCAAGATGGGGCCTTCCAGACAAAATTGATTCTAATCAAGGAACGCACTTCACAGGCGCGATATGTAGTGAAGTAAGCAGAATGCTGAATATCCGTCGGGCACGTCACTGTCCTTACCGTCCTCAAGCCTCAGGTCAGACGGAAAGAATGAACCGTGTCATCAAGGAACACTTGTCAAAGATGCATCAGGAAGGCATTCTATGGCCTGAAACCCTTCCAGCAGTACTTTGTAGCATCCGTGCTACTCATAACAAGGAAACTGTCTTGAGTCCATTTGAGGTGATTACTGGAAGACCAATGTTACTACCAGAAACTATTGATCTGCGCAAAGCTGATGTCCACTTGACCTCTGACGCTCTGATTGAATATTGTGAAGCTCTTAGCAGTGCAGTTCAATGTGCAGAACGTCAAGTTCATGATGCATGGGACGAGCTACCTTGGGGGGACATAGTTTAGTGACAGGCCAATGGGTAATGGTGCATAAACCTCAAATAATGGCAAGGTCCTTATCAAGTTTTGTTGGTAACTAATGCAGCCACAAAGCTAAAAGGAAAAGATAAATGGATTCATGCCAACCACCTGAAGTTAGCAAATCCGCCCACTAACTAGGGCAAGTTTGGGCAGTGTGCCAGTCAGAGTCTGGCAGCATTCTTAGAAGGATGAAGATACATTATGTACACTCACAAGATTAGGGCTCATTATGTCCCACTGCTGGTATATTACATTCCTGCCCTAGGGACAGCTATGGCGGAATTTTGTTTAGGTTATCATTTTTTTGTGTGGATGTACTTCTTGAATTTTTCTTGAAGATACTGCCATGAGTATCTCTCTTTGTGTCTTCCTGTTTAGGTGGATGTTCTATCCTGGCTGATTCATCACCACATCAGTCTTTGCCTAGTGGTGATAGGGGGGAGAAGAGAGATCCTGAGAAAGGAGGAGAACCTTCTAGACCAACAAGTTACCGGGTAGTAACCTCTCCCCAGTAGCCTCCGCTGTCTATTTTACATGACATACAGTCATAAACAGACCAGAAGATCATTTACACACACATTCACATAACAAAACATATTATGTGATTTACTCATGCTCACATTGTGTTGTATTCACCCTACTGATAGGGAGCACTACTTCCAACTTATGGGGTTATGTCTGCTCTAGATTAAATTGCAGATTTATCACAGGAAGTGGAACATTTAGCCAATAGCACTGCCATGGGTTTTAGTAAAATCACATAAGAAGTGACAGCTTTTAGGATGGTTGCTCTGCAAAATAGAATGGCTCTAGATTATCTTCTGTCAGCCCTGGGGGAACATGTGCTATAGTGGGTATTGAGTGCTGTTCTTACATTCCAGACAACGGTGGTTTCCAAATGGCAAAATATTTCACAGGTGGTCCATAACATTGCATCTACCCAGGATGGATGGTTTGACTGGTTAGCTGAAAGTCTTGGGGAAATTAATTGTGGAATATATTCTTTTGGGTGTTTTGGGTTTACTCATCCTGGTTCTGATATTTGTACTAGTGCAGTACATTATAAAATGTTTTTTTGCGACAATTACTACCTCAACACATGGTTGCTGTGACCGCTCAGCCAATCACTGTGCTGTATGTCAAGGTTGCATCTGATCAAATTCTGATCTGAGGTGGACAGCTGGTCTTTGGTGGACAGTCTTTTATTAATCAAATATATTGAATCATTATTATGTAGCTGTAACAGCTATTAGCAAGCGACTCCTCAGTTTGTAGAACTTAGGGTGTGTAAGCTTAGTCCAGAATATGTAGTAGTGTTAAATGTAATTAATCAACTGCACGTCCTTGATCATTATTTTTTTCATTACATGATCATCAGGGGGATTGTTGGAAAGTGATTAATTTCATATTAATTCTATATTTTATTCTGATTCTGTTATACTTTGTTTTAGGTTACTATGAACTCACTGACAACAACTTTCAGAGTTGTTTGTCTCTCCTCTGCCTGTGTATCACATTTTATAACCTTGATTCTTGGGGGGGGGGGGGGGGGGGTTTGTTTATGGAACAATTGAGGGTGAAAGCAGTTTCTATAATATGTGTTTGCTCCCATCAACGGTGGGAGAGAGTATTCAAGTCGCGCAAGAAACATCTCTGTAAACTTTTCCATCTATACTTTTAAAATAAAACATCCTTACTCTCTCTGTCTAATCAAGCCCAGCAACCTCAACCAACACCTCAATCCAACACTAGCCACTGGCCAATCAGATTTAATCTATAGTTAATATTATTTCATGTAAATAAGATGTTCGTATCAGTAGTGGTCTAAATAATTTGTTAATTTGGTTATGGTCATACTGTCATTATTGTTTAAGTGAGAGTTTTCTGCCTAGAAATACCAATATTTGGATCTCCATCGGTCAGAAGGATGATCATGGAAGCACGTTTTTCTGGGGTAGCCTTGTTATTCTCAGCTTCTCTTAGTATGTTCACAGCTCTCAAAACAGGATCATTGATATTTGTTCCTGTAACACACAAATATACATCACTTACAACTTTATATGGTTCTATTATAAAAACACTAGCTTGTTTGATGTGTCAGCAGTCTGCTTGATCTCATATTTGTCTTGCAATTGTTACAATATTTGAAGTTATGCAATAACAAAATTGTGGGAATAGGACCTTGCCCAAACACAAATGTAGAACCAAGTAACAGGACTCTGGGTACATAAAACCCTGGGAGAACACATATATTGGACCGGAAACTTCAAACTGTTTGTAATGTTACTGTGAGGAGCCATTATACACTTGGAGAATGAAGTCCTCAAAACAATCACAGTAAACTGGCTTATAATTTATAGTGAGATCATGTTAAATGATTAAATGGTTTAAACAAGCAATACTTTCATTCATTAATTTCCTGTAACCAATTTATCCTTTTCTGGATTGTGGCGGGTTGGTTATCCAGATGTTAATAAAGTTCATTCGTCATCAAATATCCTGTCCAAAACAACAATAATACCAATTACAGAAATACTTACCGCCAAGTGCCCCTATGGTTTTTACAAAGTCTTTTGCTGCATTCACATTTTCCGGTGTGGCTTTGCTCACTGATGGTCTCCAAGTCTTAAATGAAGAATCAAATGTGATCAGCCCAAAGTCATCTTCCTCGTATAAGTCATCGAGGACAGTCAGCAGAGCCTCTCGGGTCTGTCAGAAAAGATGCAACGTTCAAAACAAAAAGACATTACGTATGTTTCAAATCAGTAGCAAAAAGTGACTCGACCCTGTGACCATTTCTAAGAAAATGAATGAATGAATGAATGAATAAAAATAAACATAAACTAGATAGACTAGTAAACTGTGTCTTCTTTTGAAGTATGACCCAAAAAAAAAAGGTTAAGACGATTGTTCAGCTTGTCGGTGTGCAGTGGAACCTGGAGACAATGTGCCTAGGTTCCAAAACGCCTGAGAGTCACTCCTTTTTAACATACGAGCGTAATGTCGATTTTCCCCAAAAAACTTGCAGCTTGCATAGTGCCATGTACGTTTTTCAATAATTTACAGTTTGATCAATATATGACTTGATGGTGGATGGTGGGTTCATGCAACTGATCCTTTGCATCAACAGTTCAGAAGACAGGTTTCCTATTTATAAATATTACTGGGTGTGCACACAGGGGGCAGAAAAGCTTTGGTAACAGCTGGTACCATGACAGCAACAGTAGTCAACTGCTGTAATAAACGTAGGTCTGTTTAAAGACCTTTAAATTGTTGTTGATTCAGTAATGAAATACAGTTTAGAACTGGATCTGATTTTCATTGAATATTAAAATAGCATGATATGGATTTGCATCACTTATCCGTTAGATCTGTGCATGATTCCAGGATAACATTGACTTTATACTGCTGTTGGTGGGGCACGTTCCCCAAGAAACTGTGTCTAATGATGCCCCTGCATGGAGACCATCAGGACCAGATCTGCTCTATAGATGGTCTTTATCCATAATCTGGAATTTTTGGCAGCGCACTCTGTGCAGTTTATTGCCTAAGAACTCCCTGTCATTGTTGCTCTCTAGCCTGAAAAGTGTGACTTTCTGTTTCTTTCTAAATTCTGGTTCTCTGATTGCTTGTGCATCTGACAGTGGGTGGAACTTGTCATGAAGTTAGCTATAACAAAGCCCGCCCATTTAGAAAAAGAATTTGATTGGTCAATTTTACTGTCGTTTGAAATTGGCCTCTCATTGAATTATTACTGCATGGCCCCCTGTACTTTTAAAGCTGGACTGGCTGTGCAAAGAAAGTGGCTATTTGATATCTCATAATTCCTTTACAAATGTTTGCTACTTGGGGTAGAAACAAATGCATTGCTCCTTAAACTTACCTGCTGAATCTTTTTTCCTGACATGGATCCACTAACATCAATCACAAACACTACGTTCTTGGGCAACCGTGGCAAATTAGCTGGAGCAAAGAAGTGCACAAAGTAACCGTTCACTATCTGAAACACACAAGGAGCCAGTTATTACTGAACAGTCAGTTTATACATTTTATATATGACTACAACTACTGCTATTACTAATGCTACAAGTACTTTAAAAATATATAAAATTCTTATTATTATATTCTCAATCTTGTTAATGTCAATACAAAGACTGAACCTGGATGTCACCGTGATCCTTTGCACGGTTGACGTCATATTTAATAAAGAAATCTCCATCTATCTGTGTCCCATCACAGTCTGGACACTTCCTCTGCTGCTCCAGAGTTGGGGAGAAGGAGAGATGGGCCTGAAATTGAAGGGGTTTGGGAATTCAGTGTGGTTCAATACATATTTATATATATTAAAAAAAACGATAAAGAAAGACGAGAAAAAAAATATGTTTCAAACAATGTGTGGGAATAAGGTTGTGAAAATCAACAACTAGGTGTGGGAAAGAATGTCACCAACAGAATGAACAGTTAATTTTAGCTACAAGATGCAGTGTTTGTCAAGGAAAACTATTTTTTTTTAAACATAATTTTCCATTCTGTCAATCATTTGTCATAGTGTATAATCCATAAAAAACACACACCTTCTTGTCAGTAACAGTTTTCTCCACCAGGGGGAGCAGCTCATTGGTGAAGAATGTGGCGCTGGTGTCCAGAAACATAATGCCTTGTGGTTCATAAATATCAGCAACAATCTGCATGTAAGAACACGTTAAAGAAGTACATGTAGGTCAAAGGATGTAATGAGTAAAAAGAGATAAAACATTAGTGAGCTATTGTACCTCAAAGTGCTGGACTAGTTGTTTGGGTTTGACTCGGATCATGATCTCATACTGTCCAAACTGCCGCTGAAGAAGCTCCTCGTATGTGAGTGTGAATGTGACTTTGCCGTTGGCCGCAATGTTCACAGACACAGAGAACTTCTCCATCTTTCTCCCAGAAACCCTGTTGGATTGAAATTGTCAGTAGTCAAAGGTATGGTCACTTAAGGTATAGAGGAAGAGCGTTATCAACTTTGTCTCTTGTCTGCAACCAGACATGGCCCTGATTTCCTATATGATTTAAACAGTTTGCATCCTCTGGGTCACTCACTTCACCAGGCCAGCCGTCTGCCCAGTGGACACAGCCTTCTCATACTGCTTCTTAGCCTTCTCCTTTTCCTTCACCTCTCCCACATATGTCTTTCCTTCAATCTCCCTGAAATTGTTGCACAGAAAATATATAATACTTAATAACTTCACATGTTAATGTGTCTCTAAAACCTTTTCAGTCGTCAGTTGAATGTTCAGAGGATAGAGAAGATGGCTGACATGCTGAAGTTGGTGATGAAGGCCGTCTTGGGTAAGTCCACCTCGAAGAACACTTCCTGTGAGACATTGGCCTTGTTCAGAGCTGTGGAGGTCATCACAGTGTGGGCAAAACGAGATGCCACCTTGCAGTCTATCTTCACACTCTGCACCTCTATCTGAAAAAGTGGAAGAAAAAGAGAAATGGTCAAAGCATTATGTTAAATTGTCATTCATCATGTATTCTCTAATAATTCCACTAATGTGCTTCATGTCTAGTCAGAAGGCAAGACATTACGCATAGCAGGAAGACAATTGTATGATGTCTCAATGGACATGACTGAACACTAGGACAGTTTGACCAGCATCCCCAGTGTGTGAAATGCAGAATAAACATACATTTAAAAATGTGATACTACAGTTTTTGATTGTAGAAACACTGAATGATGCATGCTGTGTACTGTGAAAATGGACTGTTTATGGAGAAATCTCTTAAGCCACCCCTTAAATTTAGCAACACTCCATTAAAAGAAATGATGTTTTGCAGAAGGAATTAAAAGCTATAATTTATTATTATTAATAGATGGTGATAATATTATCTGGCAATAAAGCCTCACCCACAAAGCCCCCCCAACCCTTCCACAACCCAAAAAACCCAACCTTTGAGCCAGTGCAGGTGTTTGTCTGCCCTCTGCCACCTCCCTGCCCCTAGTGTCCTTATTTTAGTACACCAGAATATGGTCGCCCAAGGTCAGGGCCTTGTTTACCATTAACCAATGAATCTGGAACCTGCTCAAGTAAATGAACAAATCCTGATAACAAAAAGTTTTTTGTCACTTTGTTAAATGCCATTAAAACAAGAAATTTTGATTTGCGAATTCACTGGATACTTGATTTATTTGACAAAAGCACAAAGAAAAGACTTCTGGTGTTGACAGTGACTAACCTTTTAGAAATTATTTTGTAAATTAAGCTCTTCTTACCTCAGCCCTGTCGATGCTTCTTTTCTGAGAGGAGGTAATTGTAAAATTTTGTTTTCGTTTTCCCCTTTGGCATTTCTTAAACTTCTTAAAAAATATTTGGCACAGTGTATATATGTGTTTTTCTCACCATTATTTTCACAAATGTATACATCATCACTGTCCTGAAAGAGCAACAAGCATTGCTCTGTGTTTACTGGTTTATAACAAAATGTCTCTGGTTATATTATGCACTCGTTTAAATAAATTGTCATGAAAATAGCAGGCAATAAACTGAATATTGTAACTACTGTAGCCCTTAAAGAACTCAGAACTCTATTTTACCTGTTGCACATCCTTTGGCGATTGTATGGCACCATAGGTTTCCAGTAGATTGCAAAAAAGAACAGAAACACAAAGTAGTATTGGAGCCCACATTGCTGTACTGAGGAATCCTGAGATGACATCTGACTCTGGTTCGAAACCCAGATAAATCTGTCCTCTGGTTAATCAATAATTTGTGTTTACGCTGTTCCGATAAATAAACAATACATTTCAGCATCCATGGTTTTTACCCTCTGTTTTTTTGGTTAGCCTTACATCAATCTCACTATTACTGTTCTTACTTGATTTGAAAAAGCATGACCCAGCGCAGCTTATACTTTTTCAACAAAGAACATGTCTGTGAGAATCTGATGGCATTGAGGTCACGTAGTATGAAATTTGGATTAGTTCTTTATCACAAACACCACTAGATCTTCAGAGAAAGCTCCACATCCATTGCACTCTAGGCTCATCTGCAGCTGCTCCAGAGTGCCCCATTTTGTTTCCATCCATCCATCCATTATCTGTAACCGCTTATCCAATTTAGGGTTGCGGGGGGTCCAGAGCCTACCTGGAATCATCGGGCGCAAGGCGGGAATACACACCCTGGAGGGGATGCCAGTCCTTCACAGGGCAACACAGACACACACACACACATTCACACCTACGGACACTTTCGAGTCGCCAATCCACCTGCAACGTGTGTTTTTGGACTGTGGGAGGAAACCGGAGCACCCGGAGGAAACCCACGCGGACACGGGGAGAACACACCAACTCCTCACAGACAGTCACCCGGAGCGGGAATCGAACCCACAACCTCCAGGTTCCTGGAGCTGTGTGACTGCGACACTACCTGCTGCGCCACCGTGCCGCCCCCCATTTTGTTTCATAATGGCATATTTTACATTACTGTGGAGATTATACAAGCGAATATCCGTATCCTCAATGCATGCAGTTTAAGGTGGCCAAGTTCATCAGTTAAAAGTGTTATCTACAAACATTTTGACTTCATTAAGTATTTCATACCGACTACAATTCAGAGTTCAGAGTGCTACAAAATAGATGTACAACCAGTGTGTTTGAAAAATGTGTTTAAATTGAAGCAACTGCATACAGCCAACTATTCAGATGCCAAATGTACTGAAGGGAGCCCAAAGTAAAGTACATCTGAAAGGCAAAGAATAAAAACTGAGAGATGATAGTGGAGTATGGTCAGTCAGTTTATGTGTTTACCTGACTCTGTTACTGACTTTCAGATACACTCCTAGACACTTGTTTGTGCAACGTTTCTTCTGAAACAAAGGTATTAATGGACAGATCCCCCCCTTCACTAGACCTTACATTTAGAGGAATTTAATGGAATTTAGCCAGCAGAACAATGGTAAAATGAGGCACTAATGTTAAACATCACTCCAGCGAGCACAGTATATCCCTATAGCTGCCACTTGGCATTGAGCCATGATGCCATGAAAGCTCATGCCCTCGTAAGCCCTCTTTCTGTATCTCTCTGCAGAGCAAATGGGGAAAGTGGCTTCCTCCGTGCTGAGTGGGTTGCTTTAAGGAGGATAAACAGCACTCGATAAATCCAAACCTGCTGCAAGAAATGTATTTGGAAAGTGAAGAAGTAACTCATTCAACAATTTTCAATCATTCCGGAGCAAAGTCTGCAGAAAACACAAGGCAAGTCTCAGTAGTTGTGAATCATGTTTAATTTCAGAGTGTATTGTATTTGTTGTAGACTAAACGGTTTTAAAAATGCCAGAGACAATGTAGTTTGTAAGGATTCCATCTATAAGTCCGGTTCCATTATTATGAATAAACCAACAGGGCACGTTTTCTCCATTCTTCACATCCTTTCTGAAGTCTTTCTGCCAGCCTCTGTTAAAACAAGAAGTCAGGAGGTCAGGAGTTAGTGTCAGCATCTATTTCAGTCTACCATTAATTGTTCTATAAAACTTACATTAGATCATATTGCTCTTCACTATCAGAACAGCGTCTGACAATATGAACATGTAATGAGGTATAGGATAGCTTGTGGATGTGGGTAAGTTCTAGCTAAGAAGTGTGAAATGAAGTTTGTCAACAGTGAGAAATAATTTTCAATGAAATCTAAATATCAGGTTGCCTGTGATCACCTTGTGACTTTAAGACTGTGTCCTTTCACGAACATAATGGCATCAGGTTTGTCCACATCTTCTCCTGGAAAGAGTTCACTCACTTCAAACTGAACACCATTGTAAAACTGACCTGCAGAGGGAGGAAGACCAGGTGAAAACAGATAAACAAATAAAACTCTTATAAAGAAAACAGCCCACATTTTAATGACAAAAGCGCTAATGTTTTCAATAATATATCCAATAAAACTTTAGTATTTTTAGGTTCAGGCATTTTTAAAGAAAACACTCGCTAAAGCGTGCCATCAACTGAAATAAATTATAGTCAGGAAAGGTGCCAAATAAAATGTGTTATTGGATTATATAGTATGTATGCTAATTAGCTACATATTCAGCAAGTTTTAATGATATCTCCTCAGTATCTAGTTACATTTTTTTTAACTGGGTACATTTGCTTCAGTTATTTGATTTTTGACAAAAAACACCTATAGCTAACCACCTATAGTTTAGACTGTTGTCATCTCACAATACAAATTTAAGTTGCTTTTGGTTTTCCAGTTCTGTTTCCAGTTTCTTACCAAGAAGGCCATGGACCCTTTGGGAAAAGAGGTGGCTGTCCAGGGTGTAGAAGCCCAGATAGTCCTGGTGGTAGGGGTGTTTCTTCCACACTTTGTGCAGGATGATAACAAACTTTACTGAATTCCTCAGGGTGACTGTTAGACTTCGATCTTTGGTTATTTTCAGATCCATGCTGGACAAAAGAGATGATTAAACATTGGGAATCAGGCAAAGGACTACAAGAAATGTAGTTGTTTTCTGCAACAGCAAGATTCCAGAGAATGCAGAGCAAACAGCACCCAAATATTTACCAAAATATATATATTAAGTCACGTGTTCAGAAATGTGTATTTTCTGTCCAACTTACTTGACACCTTTGGTGGAGGTATTGTCAGACCAGAGGTGTTTTGCCTGTTTTCCATGTTCTGAGACAATAATCTCCTGTGTGGACACAAATAATCTGATACCAAACTTCTCATGAATGATCCCAAAGCGGCCAAAATAGGTGTTCCTCTTGCTCCCAGGGTCCACCTTCTTGTCTCCAATGGTCTGCCCATTTACCACAATCCCTAAAAGGAATTATCAGATGTTAGTTCTCTTACAAAAAAGAGTGCAAATATCCCAAAACTATCTCCTACCTTCACATGCTCACCTGTGAGAGGGTCTCTGACCAGGTTGAAGATGGTACCTGGTTCATCGTTGATGTTGAAGCACAGTGCATCATTTTTTTCTGGACACTCAATGATGAAATGTGGGTCTCCATCAACTGTCAGTAATGAAAAGGACTAGTTATTTCATGTTTTATGTATGTTTAGTTACTGTGTACAAGGGTTAACTAATGTTTTTACCCCAGTTGACGGCTGGTCTTGTGTATTGGTAGCTGATCTGTGGTGGAATATAAGCTAGAAACACATAAAAGCACAAATATTAAACAAAACTGTTTGTGTCTCAGGTTTTTATTTTGAACATGCAATACATCAAAGATGACTATAAAAAAAACAACATTGTATTTGAGATCAAATGAATGCTTTGAGTTCTTACCTGCAGGTAAAGGTGTATCTACGACTCTACGCTGGTCTGTGAATTAGTAAAAGACAGTGTTTAGTTTTGAATGATACTTTTCACTGGAAAAAGTAAATCAGTAAAAGGCCACTCTTGCACAAAGAAACATCTGTCAATGTCAAATTTAGAGCTCTTTACAGTCCATTTATAATGTCACATTTCAACACGGAACATGTTCAAACACTTACTAGGACTTCTGCAATTACACATTGCTAAGCTGGCAGGGTGAGGACTAGCACATGCTTCCTCCAAGACATTTGTAGCCAGCTTCATCACTCAACAAGCTTGGATGAGAATACTGAGACATTAACAGGGACTGATATGAAGCCCCATATTTAGACTTTTAGATTAACTAACGTTCAGTCATACCTTCAGTTAACTTATCGGCAATGAAGGCCTCCTCTGGCTTTTCTTCTGTTTCAGGCTTAGTGACCACCATGGAGGTGAGAGGAGTGACGAAATTGTACTTCAGTGAGAGCTCCAGCGCTTCTGCTGTGGCATTGGCTTTCTCTTCTGGTGTACCCTTGTCTCTGTGAAAAAATGCGTATAATTGGGAGTCTTATTTGACAACAGATGGAAGATAACTTGGTGCTGCAGGTAGTGTCACAGCTCCAGAGATTAGAGTTCTGAGTTCGATATTTATGTTTGGTCATGTTTTTTCCCTGTATCTATCCACATTTTGGTAGGTGGATGTTGGCTTATTAATTACTGAATGTGTGGTGACCTGTGTTGGATGCACACCCTGTTTGGGGTGTGTTCTTGCCTGACTCATGAGACTCCCAGAGACACACAGTTTAGACACCAAATATGTGTTGTTTGATGGACATCTGAGGTAAAAAAGAAATGTTTACTAAAGTGCTGTGCTTACTTTTTATCCAACAGTTTCTGAATGGTCAGATAAGCCCAGAGACGCTCTGTGAAGTCCCCAAAGATGTAGTCTTGATCAGGAAAAATAGTGTCCCATTTCTGAGCACTGGCCTGGCCTTTAAGCACAAGTTCATCCTTTAGCTGGAGAGAAGAGGAAGACAAACTAGACTTCAACATCTAATAGTACGTTCTACTATATTGTCTACTGCCCAGTCAGTATAGATAAAACAAAAGAAAAGAGCATTTGCTTTAAATGTGAGGTATTAGATGTATGAGTGAAATACAAATCTTTCACATTATGAAAACAGTTCTACTTCAAATCTGAGGATTTTCTTGAGCTATGCATCCCAGGCTCTAACTATTGTTTTCAAGAACGTAGTTCAATGACTCTCACCCCTTGAGCAGAAACTTCAACTGGGAAATCATTCATTTCAATGTCATTCAGTCGTCCTGCAACAACAATCTCAGAGCCATTGAAGAGTTGTTTGAAGTAGCTGCCAGTCAGAGAGTTCACTGTGTTGTCAGGATAATGGAAATTCACATCTGATAGGAGGGGGCTGGACACTTCGTCATAGAATCCCTTAGAGTTAACAACACAGTCTTTATTAACAAACGAGCATATGTGATCCTTCTTCATGATATGAAACAATGGTTATGCTGACACCTAGTAAATGTATGGGTTAAAGGATCAAAGAAAATTAGGTCTTAGTTTAAAGAGTATGTTTAAAAACCCAGGTAAATGCACAAATACAACAGACTTTGGGTTCTACCTGCAGTTGAAGTGTAGCATCTGATGCTTCATAAATCCTCCGAGCCAATCCATCATTCTGTTTAGCCATCACATCCAGAAAATTATAGTTCAGACTGTAGCCAAAGCCCAAACAGAACAGACTCATGTTTCCACCAATGGCACTGCGGACATTGTCTTGGATTTTGGCTTGATTTCTCTCACCTAAAAATGAATCAATGTAGCTTATTTTAAAAGATCCAATTTGTATAAAAACTTCAGATCTCATCTACATTTACTTTCATGCCATATAAAAAGGCTTTTCGTCGTCAAATTTAATTGCTACTTTGGTTGTGGTGATATTATCATTATTATTATAATTTAAGTGAAAATTTTATGGCAAGAAATACCTTTAGTAGGATCTCCATCAGTCAGGAGAATGATCATGGGGGCATGTCTGTCTTGGGCAGCCTTGGTTGTCTCAGCTTCTTCTAGTATGTTCACAGCTCTCAAAAGAGCATCGTTGATATTTGTCCCTAGTGGGCAAAGACAAAATCCATAAAGATTTATTGGATCTTTTTTAGGGCGGCAGGGTGGTGCAGCAAGTAGTGTCGCAGTCACACAGCTCCTGGGACCTGGAGGTTGTGGGTTCGATTCCCGCTCCGGGTGACTGTCTGTGAGGAGTTGGTGTATTCTCCCTGTGTCTGCGTGGGTTTCCTCCGGGTGACTGTCTGTGAGGAGTGTGGTGTGTTCTCCCTGTGTCTGCGTGGGTTTCCTCCATGTGCTCCGGTTTCCTCCCACAGTCCAAAAACACACGCTGGTAGGTGGATTGGCGACTCAAAGGTGTGAGTGAATATGTGTGTGTGTCTGTGTTGCCCTGTGAAGGACTGGCGCACCCTCCAGGGTGTATTCCCGCCTTGCGCCCAATGATTCCAGGTAGGCTCTGGACCCACCGCGATGGGTTACAGATAATGAATGGGTCTTGTTTAGGAAGTTGAGATTCACAGTGTGACACACAAATTCACTCACACCTATGAGCACTTTTGAGTCGCCAATCCTACAAACCCATACAGACACGAGGAGAACACACCAAACTCTTCAGAGACAGTCACCTGGTGCAGGATTGAATCCACAAACTCCAGGTCCCTGGAGCTGTGTGACTGTGACACTACCTGCTGCGCCACCGTGCTGCTGTGAGTCGGTTATCCAGATATAAAGTTAATTCATCATCAAATGTCTGTCCAAAACAACAATAATAACAGTTACAAAAATACTTACAGCCACGTGCATATATGGTTTGTACAAACGCTTTTGCTGCATTCACATTTTCCGGTGTGGCTTTGCTCAGGGATGGTCTCCAAGCTTCAATCACAGAATCAAATGTGATCAGCCCAAAGTTGTCTCCCTCATACAAGTCATCGAGGATAGTCAGCAGAGCCTCTCGGGTCTGTCAGAAAAGATGTAATATTCAAAACATAAAGTGGACATTACGTATGTTTCAAATCAGTAGCAAAAAGTGACTCGGCCTTGTGACGTTTTCTATGAAAATGAATGAATGAATGAAAGAACAACCAAAAAAATGTATATAAAAAAATAAAAATATTTTTTTTGTGTCTTATTTTGAAAGATTAAGAAGATTGTTCAGCTTGTCGGTGTGTACTGGATCCTGGAGATAACATGCCAAGGTTCAAAACGCATGAGAGTCACACCTTTTTAACATACCAGCATAATGTCTGTTTTCCCAAATAAACTTTACAATAAACAGCAGGCATAGTGGCATGTACGTTTTTCAGTTTATCCTTTAATCAGTTTATTACTTGAAAATATATGAAATGGTCATTGGTGGGTTCATGAAACTGATCATTTGTATTTCAACTCATCAACAGTTCCTTCTCAGTAGACAGGTTTCCTATTTATAAATATTACTGGGTGTGCACACAGCCAGGGGGCAGAAAAGCTTTGGTAACCGCCGGTACCAAGACAGCAACAGTAGTCAACTGCTGTAATTCTGCTCATGAATCCAGGATAACATTGACATTATACTGCTGCTTGGAAACCATCGGTACCAAATCTACTCTATAGATGGCCTTTATTCATAATCTGGAATTTTTTCAGTGTCATAACTTGTCATAAAGTTAGCTATAACAAAGCCCGCCCATTTAGAGAAAGAATCTGATTGGTCAATTTTACTGTCGTTTGAAATTGGCTTCTCATTGAATTATCATTGCGTGGCCCCTGTACTTTTAAAATTGGACTGGCTACTCCTTTATCTTACCTGCTGAATCTTCTTTCCACCCATGGATGTACTAACATCAATCACAAACATTACGTTCTTGGGCAACCGTGGCAAATTAGCTGGAGCAAAGAAGTGCACAAAGTAACCGTTCACTATCTGAAACACACAAGCAGCCAGTTATTTCTGAACAAGGAGATCATAAATTATCAAAATTTAAAAACGTATACAATTACAATTATTAATATATTCTCAATCTTCTACTTGTTAATGTCAATACAAAGACTGAACCTGGATGTCACCATGATCCTTTGCACGGTTGACGTCATATTTAATAAAGAAATCTCCATCTATCTGTGTCCCATCACAGTCTGGACACTTTTTCTGCTGCTCCAGAGTTGGGGAGAAGGAGAGATGAGCCTGAAATTGAAGGGGTTTGGGAATTCAGTGCAGTTAATTAGTAATGTATTATGAACCATGCTTAGGAATGAAAGGTTAACAGTCTGATCAATAGTCAGGAAAAAAAAGCATGTTTCAAACAATATATGGGAATAATCAATACAATAGGTGAGATAATCAAGTTGGGAAAAACTAATGTGTGGGAAAGGATTGTCACCATCAGAATAAGACATTCTAAGCTTCAGGTTGCTGTGTTTGCCAAGGAATACTACTTTGTATTTTCCATTCTGTCAATCATTTGTCATAGTGTATAATCCATAAAAAACACACACCTTCTTGTCAGTAACAGTTTTCTCCACCAGGGGGAGCAGCTCATTGGTGAAGAATGTGGCGCTGGTGTCCAGAAACATAATGCCTTGTGGTTCATAAATATCAGCAACAATCTGCATGTAAGAACACGTTAAAGAAGTACATGTAGGTCAAAGGATGTAATGAGTAAAAAGAGATAAAACATTAGTGAGCTATTGTACCTCAAAGTGCTGGACTAGTTGTTTGGGTTTGACTCGGATCATGATCTCATACTGTCCAAACTGCCGCTGAAGAAGCTCCTCGTATGTGAGTGTGAATGTGACTTTGCCGTTGGCCGCAATGTTCACAGACACAGAGAACTTCTCCATCTTTCTCCCAGAAACCCTGTTGGATTGAAATTGTCAGTAGTCAAAGGTATGGTCACTTAAGGTATAGAGGAAGAGCGTTATCAACTTTGTCTCTTGTCTGCAACCAGACATGGCCCTGATTTCCTATATGATTTAAACAGTTTGCATCCTCTGGGTCACTCACTTCACCAGGCCAGCCGTCTGCCCAGTGGACACAGCCTTCTCATACTGCTTCTTAGCCTTCTCCTTTTCCTTCACCTCTCCCACATATGTCTTTCCTTCAATCTCCCTGAAATTGTTGCACAGAAAATATATAATACTTAATAACTTCACATGTTAATGTGTCTCTAAAACCTTTTCAGTCGTCAGTTGAATGTTCAGAGGATAGAGAAGATGGCTGACATGCTGAAGTTGGTGATGAAGGCCGTCTTGGGTAAGTCCACCTCGAAGAACACTTCCTGTGAGACATTGGCCTTGTTCAGAGCTGTGGAGGTCATCACAGTGTGGGCAAAACGAGATGCCACCTTGCAGTATATCTTCACACTCTGCACCTCTATCTGAAAAAGACAAAATGAGAAAGAGAAAGAAGTGTCACTTTGAATTTGTATGGATAATTTCTTCTGTAATGCTTGGTTACTTTACAAAACAGTGCTGATCTTGTCAGGAAACATATACACCTGCATATGCGTGATGTGTATTGTTAAAATAATTATAAGATATGGTGATGAAAGTAAAAAAGCTAACAGTAACATTTTGTCTTAGGCAATTATTTAAGCTCTGCAATGGTCACTGAACTCTGATCATATCAGTTGCTGATGTGGGTGGAGGTCAGAGAATTGTGTACCATTGACCAATAGCTCTGGAACCCACTGAAGTAAATGAACAAATCCTGGAAATTTTGAGACAGTTTAAATGAGATTAAAACAAAAATGTGTGATTTGTAAAAACTATTTCTATATCTGACAGTCACAGATTAGTTTTAGATATTTTTTGTATTTTGTAAACAAAGCTCTTCTTACCTGAGCACTGTTCACGCTTCGTTTCTGTGCCAAAGTAAATATGAAAAAAAAAAACATTTAGTTTTTCATTTGCCATTAGTTAAACACATTGTATGGCATAGTGCACATATTTTTTTGCTCACCATTACCTTTACAAGCTTATAGATGTGGTCATCACTGTCCTGAAAGAAATAACAAGCAGCACCATGTTTATCAGTGTACATTATGTTTCTGGTAAAGTTAATCACTCTTTTGAAGAAGTTGTCATATAAATAGCAGGCAATAAACTGAATAATTTAAGCTACTGTTGCCCTTAGATTATAACTCATGGTATAATTACCTGTTGCAAATCACTCGGCACTATAAAAGCACCATATGATTCCAATGGAATGCACAAAAGAACAGAGACACAAAGCAGTGTTGGGGTCCACATTGTTGTTCTGATGAATCCCAAGATCACATCTGACTCTGGTTTGGAACTCAGATAAGTCTGTCCTCTTATAAATCTGGTTCTGGTTAATCAGTAATTTGTGTTTATTCTGTTTTGACAGTAAATGCTACATTACATCATTTGTGGCATGTTTGCCTGCCCTCAGTGCTTTTGGTTAGGCCTACCATACCTCACACCTACCTCACACTGCAGCTTACACTGTACTTGTGAACTTTTGTTAATTTATTATGCTGTTTGAGTTAAGTCTATTAATAGGTATATTTACCCCAACATTTTCTACTATTCAGGCAACTCAATGTTGTCAGTAAAAATCTGAGGGCATTCTAACACAGGAACATTAGGTTCATAGGTCATAAGGTACTGGTGTTGAATGATTAGCTGTGGATAACAACTGATTAGCTGTGGATAACTTCATTTCATCTCAAAGATTTGGACATTTGAGCTAATAATCAAAATGCATACGGGCTAAAAGTCAAAACTCTATAAATGAGATGTGCAAATAATATGTTTGGAAATTGTGTTTAATTTGAAGTAAGTGTGTACAATCAAACTCCTCAAACTCTGTAAATAGATTTTTACTATACCATATTCTCATTGGGATAATTTCTCCCACATTTGAATATTTTTATCCAGTAAAAGTTAAGGAAATGCTCTCAGACAGTCTTGAAGAGGTCAGAGACAATGTAATCTTTAAGGTCTCCATCTATGAGCCCAGTTCCATTGTTATGAATAAACCAGCAGGGCACTTTTTCTCCATTCTTCACATCCTTCCTGAAGTCCCTCTGCCAGCCCCTAGTTACAAAAAGCCACATAGCACAAAACATAAGATTTATACAATTTTGCACAACTTACATGAATTGTAGACAATCAGCCAAAACTAACTTTGTGCTTGGTACACAAAGTTAGATTATTTATTTTTTAGAGTTGCTACAAGTCTAATGTTGCTAACAAGTAATGAAACACCATCCTGTCTGTGCATGAACAAAATTTAGACAAGTCCTCAAAAGAAAGGTTGCTACTACTGCTTTTAGATAAGTGACATAATTGAAATAGTTGTCAGAAGCCCCTTGGTGTTTCAGTGCCTATGTTATTTTCCTTGCTAGAAAAACTAGCTTCAAACAAATGTCAGCAAAACCAGCACATGTTGTGTTTTGGAAGCTGGCAAACTGGGCAACCAGCATGACCCAGCCAGGTAAGCAGAAACCAGCATGAGACCAGCATTAATTATCGGCTACCATGGAATTCAACATTGTTTCACCCTTGTTTCATACTTTCACCCTGTATTTCAATGGTCAGGACCCCCACAGGACCTCTGGGTGGTGGCAGCCCTACTGTCTGATCCAGTGGTATCAGTGCAACACACACTCGCCCACCACCACCAGCACTGAGAATCATACCCAAATCATACCTGCTCTGTGGTGATCCTGACCATTGAAGAATGGGGTGAAAGGGAGCAAACCAAGTATTCAGGGCATACTACAGCCTGCAATTTTAGAACTACAAAGTGCTCAGGTATGGTCAGTGGTGGTCATAATGTTATGGTGATTGGTGTTTGTGTGAGAAGCAGGAGAAGAGATGTAGGGGGAAGATCCCTCATATCTACTGACCTTTTTGACCTGTAATCTATACCTATCTAGCTATTGAATCCTTTTAACCTATGATGTATCACATGATGCCAGTTGGCTCAATAAAACAACTTTACAACAGCTTTTATTTACCTGGTCACATTAAGCGTGTGTCCCTTCACAAACATCATAGCTTCAGGTTTCTCTGGGTCCGTCCCTTGAAAGAGGTCACTGACTTCAAATTTCACTCCATGAAAAAATTGACCTGTAGAAGGCAACCCAGGCATAGAATGTATTTTCAGTCTGTTTTCCCACTTTTTATCTTTATAATGTCTTTTTATCTACAGTTCCATTGATGGAATGTATTTTGAAGGAAATATGGACAGTTTGGAAAACCTGAAGTAAACCAGAACTTCATCTGTGTAGATGACGAATCAATTCACATTTAGAGAACTATTTTATTTATTTCCTTTATCTGATGGCAACTGATGCCCCTACAGCCATCTTTGTGAGGATATGTGAATTATTTTTATAGCAGGGGTTTTCAGCCCACCAGCATATACTTCCATTAACCCACTGAGTGGTCTTACCAATCAGGCCATGGACCCTGTGTGAGAGAAGGTGGCTGTCCAGAGTGTAGAAGCCCAAATAGTCCTGGTGATAAGGGTGCAGCTGCCACACTTTGTGCAGGATAATAACAAACTTCATTGCATTCTTAAGAGTCACTGTTAGACTGCGATCTTGGGTTACTTGCAGCTCCATGCTGGAGAAAGGAGGTAAGATGGAGGTTTTTAAAAAGTTAGCAAATAAACACTGAGCTTTACTGGGTGACTTGGCAGGTCACTTGATATTTGTTGCAGGTATTTAACTATTATATGCTCTGGTAAAACATCAGATATAAATATTTGATGGGCTAATAAAGTGTATAATAATAAATACCTTCGCATTGTTTGTGCTATTTCTGCTGGCTATCAAGTTGAGAGCTGAAGTCAAAGCTAGAGACTGCACAGTAGTGCTTGGGAAGTAGATTGAGAACCTTTGCCATAGTCAATGCCAAAAATATCCCATTTGATAGTACAGGGTAAGTCAAAAGTCATATGACACCCATTTATCTGAATATTCCTGCAAGTAATGGGTGAGGGGGCCTTTTTTTAGGCTATGTTAAATACATGGCAGCCATCTTAAAAGCCCCCATATTGGATTAATGGCAAGTTTTCCAGTGGGAAGTTGGTCATGTAGCATGTCAGAAAATTAAAGGGGTGTCTGGCGACTTTAGACTAGTATAACAATGACATCTAAACATTCCTATAGAGAAAGATAGTAGTAAAACTCACTTCAGGCCCTTGACTGTATATGTTTTTGTCCAGAGAAGTTCTTCATGCTTGCCCTGCTCAGACACCAGGATCTGTCTTGTGGTCACCATCAATCTGATCTCAAATTTCTCATGAACAATCCCGAAGCGGCCAAAGTAAGTGTGCCTCTTGCTCCCAGGTTCCAATTTCTTGTCCCCAATTGTCTGCCCATTGATTACAAAACCTGTGCATGCATATGTCATTTAGTGTTGAAGAGAGTGGAATTTCTCTGAATGTTCAGTTTATGCAGAATGCATAAACTGCAAGTAGATCTCAGCATGGTTGCATTTGTGTCACACTGGAATGCAGATGAGCATAGAGACAAGTTGGGCTGAGTATGCAGCCCAATGGATACAAAAAGACAAAGGACTAGACATATGCAAGCTGGTAACACAAACACAAAGATGACTACGATGACAATAAACAACACCAAGAGACTACAAAATCTAATGAGACCTAAAATGATGCACGTGAGCTGTAGTTACATGACAGCCTAACAGCACACAGGTGTGGGGGCATGGTAAAAGACATGAGAAAATGCAGACAGAAGACCAAATTAAAGATGAATAGTTCTCCATTTTAGAGAAATTTAGTGAGCTCTGGTTCCTGTCTCTACAATACACAAACTATTCATTGAGTAGACACAATATTTACCTGAGAGTGGATCTCTCACCAGATTGAAGATGGTGCCTGGTTGATCATCAGTATTGAAGCACAGAGCATCATTCAAATCTGGAATCTCGATGATGAAATGTGGATCTCCATCAAGTACTAAACATAGAGAGACTGAATCATTAAATATAAGTAAATTAAATCTTTGTAGGTTATAATTTTGAAATATTCTTACCTGACATTAAGTGGCTATACATTTGCATGGCTACCACAGGCTCGTCCCAACCTAGATGAAAAGAAAGGCTGCTTTTGCCAGAGAGCATAAAAACCAAGAGAAAGCGTTATATTAATCAATAAAATAAGTAGCTACCTGGTGAATATTGGTCCAGTAGTTTATCTGTGAATAAAACCAGAAACAATACACCTGCATTATTGTCAGCTAAAGTACTTAAAAAAAATTACTTACATAACAACACTGTGGATAGGGATTTAAACCAGGGGCCTCCCTGAATCATTAAATGTTATTAAATACATTTTTTGTAGGTTATAACCTTGACATACTCTTACCATACATGAAACTACTGTACAATGGAATTTGTGTGACATTAGAATCCCCACCTACATAAAAAAAAATGTTGCTTTTGCCAGAGAATCTTTGTCAAGGACTACAATAACGGACTATGCTTGTAGGTGCCCACCCTACGATATGTATGATGTGAATGATTGCACTAAGCTGGCGTATAGTTAAGAAGTCTCTGTTAAAATGCTTCCTTGTTTGTCTTTATTTGCATAAACATCCTACATAATTAATTGATTAATAAATTCTTGTACAGACTATATATACAAGGGTCTGTAGTGACCCAACAACACAGTCAGGATACATTTCATCCATACCCTCTGACAGCTTGTCAGCAATGAGTAAATCCTTCTGGTTTTCATCATCTTGTGGCTTAGTTACCACCATGGAGGTGAGTGGAGTGACAAAGTTGTACTTCAGTGAGAGGTCCAATGCTTCAGCTGTGATGTTCTCACTTTCTTCAGGTGTACACTTGTCTCTGTCAAAAGATGTGGTTATAGTTAATGCAAATTCCTTTTTTAATACTATCTTACTATATAATCGCATATAATTTTATTAGAAACCAATACCACATATTTCCTATTTGCTGACATACGGATATAATAGTGTTTTTATTGTGTCTATACACTGTTATTGTGGCTGTCATCTAGAGTTTTTTTATATTTTCATTGGTAAGGTTGGAATAGGTTTAATTTCAGGCAGATCTCATTCCACCCCTGTCATTTCTTATTGCTCACTAGCAGGTTAATAGCGTCACATTTTTCAAACATAAAAATTAATACATTTTTGTAATAAAATTTACAAAATAAAATTTACAATATTTCTATACCTGTGTAATGGATATAAAAGGTAAGACCTTACCCAGTAAACATTTAGCCGTTGTTTCAACGTTGGAATAATGAAATGACAGCCGTCTAATCAACGTTCTCTTAAGGTTAAAAATGAAAGCTGCAAAGACGTCCAAACACAGACATTGAAAAGACGACTATTAGACACATTTTGGACGTCCACTGACATTATCGATTGGTCACCACTTAACTAACTTATTAAGATGGATTTTGGATGTCCATTGACGTTTAAAATATGTCCTTGATGGACAGACTACTTTTAGACCTATTTTGAACGTCCAGGGACGTTCCTTGTTTACTGGGTATGCCTTGTATTGGAAAAGATGTCATGCTGACCGTTTGTCTAAGAGTTGCTGGATGGTCAGATAAGCCCAGAGACGCTCAGTGAAGTCTCCAAATATGTACTCTTGCTCAGGAAACATGAGGGTCCACTCTTCAATGTTTGCTTCACCGTGGACAAGAAACTGCTCCTCTAGCTAGAGTTGGATAAAAATAAACCTGAGATTTATACTTGTGAAAGATGCAACGTGATTGCCTTTTCTAGGCAACTGTCTCTAATTCAATATGCCATTTTAGATATATCTCACCCCTTGAGCTGACACTTCCAAAAGGAAATTGTCCTCTTCAGGATTTTCCAGTTGACCAGCAACCACAATTTCAGTGCCATCAAAGAACTGTCTGAAGTGCCTGTCTGTCAAGGAATTTGCCAGACTGTTGGGATAATGTAAATCCACTTCTAATAGGAGTGGACTAGACACCTCTTCATAGAAACCCTTTAGAAAAAGTTTACACAACCTGAAGTCAAAATCTCGGTCAGTGATTTGATCTGAAAGTCATTTCAACTCAAATTCTGAAGTTATCGCATGTTCAGAGAAGCTCAGGTTTACAAGCAACTGTTAATAGTCAATAAAATTGTGGTCATTCATAATTTTTTAAAATATGGCAAATAGTACCTGCAGCTGAAGAGCAGCATCAGATGCTTCATATATTCTGCGTGCAAGACCATCATTCTGCTTGGCCAACACGTCCAGGAATGCGTAATCTAGATCATAGCCAAAGCCGAGGCAAAAGAGGCTCATGTTTCCTCCAGTAGCATTTCGGACATTTTCTTGGATCAGTGGTAGATGCTGCTCTCCTGAAATAATTGGGTGACAATAATTTAAGTTCCACAGCATGGAACATTATTAACATGAGTAGGGATTTAAAAAAAAATATTTGACATTTTCATCTCTATGTTCACTCATTGCAAACGTTTTGTAAAAAACATTTCCATAGGTGCGAGCATGTGAGTGAGTGTGTGATGGACTGGCGCCCTCTCCAGGGTGTGTTCCTGCCTTGAACTCAATGATTCTGGGTAGGCCCTAGACCCACCATAACCCTGAAATGGATAAACTGTTACAGACAATAATATACTTGGCAATTTATAGATTGGAAAATGGCATTTTGGCCGCAGACACACCAGAGGTGGGCTGTCCATCGGTCAGCAGAATGATCATGGATGCTCTGTTCTCTGGGAGGGAGCTATTTTTCATGGCTGTATTTAACATCTCCACTGCATACAGAACAGCACCATTGATATCTGTCACTAAAACAGAAAAAAGATTAATTAAAGACATTTAAGGCTAATATTTCCAGGGTGTTTATGTATGTTAGCTTTGTTGGACTGTATTCCATAAATGTGAATTTACCATCCCCTACCTTTTCAACATCAATGTTCACTTACTGTGCCTCGCTGTTACAGTTTTGACAAATTCCTTAGCTTCTTTAATATTCTCCTGAGATGCTTTACTCAGTGATGGCCTCCAAAACTCAATTTCATCATCAAATGTGACCAGCCCAAAGTAGTCTTTGTCATATAAATCTCCTAGAATAGTCACCAGAGCTTCTTGAGTCTGCAAGAGGATAAGCAATGTTTGAGTTCTCCTCATATCACCATGTCAGAGGTTACGACAGTAAAACATCTTACCTGCTTCATCTTTTGTCCGTCCATGGACCCACTCCTGTCGATCACAAACACCACATTCTTTGGCAATCGTGGCAAATCAGTTGGAGCAAAGAAGTGCACAAAATACCCATTCACTATCTGAAACACAGGTTTGCAGGTTCAAGGTCAACAATATACCCGTCTTCACCGGTTACAGCCAATATCTTTGATGAAAAAATCAAGTTTTTTCAAACTGAACCTGAATGTCACCAATATCCTGTGGACGGTTGACGTCATATGTAATAATGAAATTTCCGTCTATCAGTGTACCATCACACTCTGGACATTTCCTCTGCTGGTCCAGAGTTGGAGAGAAAGAGAGATGTGCCTGACACAGGAAAGTATGAGTGTGTTATTGATCGTTTACAACACTATGAACAAGTTTGGTATTTCTATGTCTCTGGTTGAACTCAAAGGGAAACTTGATAAAGTTTACAGAATTGCCAGATTACTTTATAAACATTCACACATAGACCCCTCACCATTTTGTCAGTAACAGTTTTCTCTATCAGAGGGAGCAGTTCATTGGTGAGGAATGTAGCATTCGTGTCCAGGAAAGCAATGCCTTGTGGCTCATAGACATCAGCCAACACCTGGAGGTGAGTTTTTGTCAATAAATAAAAAATAAAATAAATAAATAAATATGGACCAGTGGCATTAAAAAAGTGTAAAAACAAATTAGTGACCTACTGCACCTCAAAGTGCTGGACTAGTTGATTGGGTTTGACTTGGATCATAATCTCATATTTGCCCAGGCGCCGCTGAAGGAGCTCCTCGTATGTGAGTGTGAATGTGACATTGCTGTTGGCTGCGATGTTCACAGACACAGAGAACTTCTCCATGTTTCTCCCCAAAGCCCTGTGAAGATCAAAATGTATTTTATAGAGACAAGGTAAAAGGTGCCCCAATTAAAGTTTGTTAGTGTCCCTTACTCACTTAACCAGGCCAGCGGACTGTCCCGAGGACACAGCCTTCTCATACTGCTGCTTTGCCTTCTCCTTCTCTTTTACCTCTCCCACATAAGCGATACCATCAATTTCCCTAAAATCCCGGACAGGGGCTTTAAATATTAGACATAATTGTAGCATCATACAGTGAACAATCTGAAAAGTGGACTATCTTGAAAAGAAAGATTACACAGTTGCTTTTTGTGGACCAGAATACACACATAAACGTATAAAAAAATAAGACATGCAATGTACAGTACTGTGTCAAATTCACAGAGCCATTATTTACAGATTATTTAAAAATTAAGTACATTTATATTGGATATTTCTCAGGTTATTAGACACAAAAAATTGCTCAATGGAAAATCCATCAGTAAGATGAACAGCACTTAAAATGTTAATTGTTGGGAAAGAACCAAGATAATCTCACTGCAGTTCTGTAAAAGTAGATCTGTCAATTCTATGGGGCTGCAAGGATGACTTGTAGACTTGTATCTTGTAGAGATGTAGAAAGATTGCAGATCATACAAAGCAGCTGCTGGCAATCTCAGTAAAATGGACTGGCCACCCCAGACTCCAGACCTCAACGTCACTAAATGTGTTTATGGGGTGTTAAAATCTGTAGGTGTTTTAATATATTATTAATAGCTTTGACCTAATGGCTCTTATGACTGGAACATAAATTAATGGTGGGTGGTCTCTGCATTAAAACAAGCTGACCTGTGATTCACTGTGAGTCACTGTTAAATTCATTAGGAATTGGTTAGTCACTTTTAAGTCCGGGTAAATAGAGGACAACTGACATGCTGAAGTTGGTGATGAAGGCCATCTTGGGCAGCTCCACCTCAAAAAACACTTCCTGTGAGACATTGGCTTTGTTCAGAGCTGTGGAGGTCATCACGGTGTGGACGAAACGAGACGCCACCTTGCAGTCTATCTTCACACTCTGCACCTCTATCTGAGAGAGAGAATAAAAATACTGAACACAAGCCATTAAATATTTTTAGGGCCATATCACTAATCTAAAGGTAATGCTGCGTTAGAGGGAGAAAGAATGTAAATGGTTACCAGTCAATCGATGGAGTTGGGTTTTCAAATACCATGCCATAAACCAGTAAGTACTGAACTTTTTGCAACACTTCTAACAAATAATAGAACTAAGACTACAATATATTGCACATTTCTGGCAGACAGTAGACTATAAGAGTCTAGGAGGAGCTTTACTGGTTTATGGCACGGTGTATAATGGTCAATAAATGTGTAGGCTGTTTTAGCTGCTTGACCATTGTGAACTGTTAAACAGTGCAGTCTGATTGGACAGTTTAATCCTCCATTTTGATTTGCTAATTTAATCCAGCTATCTGTTTAATCATTTGAAGGCTTAATTTGGATTGACCTGTTGAACAGACTCTAACCTACATGCCATGTTCTGATTGTTTTACTTATGTAAATCCCCTTGCTGTCCAAAGTTATGATATACCCGTTCTACACCATAATGAAAGTAGAGAAAGCATGATAATTTTTACATAGAGCTGCAGCACATTATTTACCTTGTTGCTGCTAACGACCTCTGTCTGTAAAACAAACAAACAAACAAACAAACAATATAGGGGTTAATATTACTTACATTTTTGGGTTAGAATGTAGGTTTGATAGTCATTTATAGTTAGGAATGTAACAACTCCTAAATTTCTGGTCAGAAGGTGCACACGGAATGTGACTGTTATTCCTTATGCCTTCGTGTGACTCATTGTTTAATGGGGTTTAATAGTTCATGGACATCTTGTTGTTGTGAAAAGGCGATTTGGCTAATTGAGTAGTCATAGTTATTAAGGGGATTTCACTGTAAGAAAAACTAGCAATGTGTTTATTATTATAAAGGGCAATATTTCTTTTATTTCAGTTTTTCACAGTGTTTGAAGTGGAATGGAGGATTAATAAACGCTTGACAAACATCAGTAACAGTGTGGTCTTGTCTGTACCAGAAGAAAAAACTTTGGGAGCAGTTATAGGGTGTGTTCACCTTACAACATGCAACAGAAATTTCGTTCATATCTTTGAAAACTTTCAGAAATTAAGTTACACAACCAGTAAACATCATAAAAAAAGCACTAAACCAATATTGTCGCATACAATGAAGGCCTGCGCAAATTGCATTTCACTCATTTTTATATATTTTATCTAAAATTCCGAGATATTATTTGTTAGTGCAGTCTTACCCACTCCTCTGTTGATTCATGACCTTGATGATGAGGATGATGAAGGACGCTCTGAGGTCCATATATCTGAGCTGTAACAGACATATAAACACACACACTAAGTAGTATCCTGGTCCATATTCCTGACATGATGAAGCCAAATCAAGTCTGACTTCAGTTCCAGCCTTTTCAGCCCTTATGAGAGAGAGAACGTGTGTGTGTGTGTGTGTGTGTGTGTGTGTGAGAGAGAGAGAGAGAGAGAGAGAGAGAGAGAGAGAGAGAGAGAGAGAGAGAGAGGGAAAATGGGAGGGTGAAAGAGAGCCAGTCTGTTTTGGACAAGACTGTTGCCAGTAAAACTTTTGAGTATGCTAATATGGCTAACGATGACTGAAAGCTTGTAGTGAATAATGAACATTATGTCACTTAATGCCATACTGTTAATTGGGTTTCAGCTATTGTTGATGCTGATTTTTCCTGACAGAACTGTCTCTTCAAAACATTCTTGATCCACTGGACAAACTGACCTAAGCAACAGAAAAGAAAGTAGGTGTGGGGGGGGGGGACTTTGTTTTAAGGTACTTTGGGTTTTCCGTGATATGGTCATTGTAACTGTACAAATATACGTCTCATCCTGCTTTAGCACAGAGGCTGTTTAGTTGTGCTAATAAATTCACAAGATTGTACACCACCCACAGAACAGAACAACATTCAACAGAATTTATTTGGGGTTTTGGGTTGAGCAACTTCAACAGATCCCCTTATTTATCAAAAAATGGCTCAGATCCTGGTAGAGTTTCGGTCTGAATACTCAGAGAGAGGCTGGAAATAAATTGGCCTGTATGTTTTTCTTGTGCAGTTAGGCCTTGAGCTAAGCCTGGCTGGCATCACTCAGGATGAGGGTGTGTATGTGTTTGAAAGTGAGTGTGTGCGTGTGTTTATATTTGCTCACTCCGCGCTCTTTACCAGAACCTATGTCACATATGATGTCATTTGTTTCATAAGGAGAGCATTATTAGACGGTAGAAATGTGTAAGAGGTGGAGCTGGTTAAATATTCTACCTCTGATGTGTGAGAGCCAATCAAACGGGACAGTGTAGTGCAGTCATTGATTTAAATGATAGCTGTCGAATAAAAGCCCAATGTTCATCCCATATACAGTTAATAAGACAGTTTGTTTACTGGTTAGTTAATGCCGAAGATGGTGCTGACCTCACGCAGAGTAAGCAGTAAATAAGCCAGGGTCAATACAAGCTCAAATTTAATTTTACTGGGGGCCTTCATTCTCTTGTATTCCAGGAAGGGCTGGACAATAATTCAATATCAATATATATTGCAATATAACATGTTTCAATAACAATGACATGATTTTTAAAACATTTTTAATATTTCAATATACATTATTTACAGCATTTGTCGAGGACTGAGGGTCATTACAGGGTGCTGCCCAGTTCACTGCCCTCAATTTTAACTTTATTTTAAAAATATTAGTATTGACAAAGCCAAGTTTTATGTTTGATTGTGACATCATGTTTCCTGTTTGTTCTCTGCAGTTTTTCTGTGGCTTTAATGATGTTTATATCAATATCGGAATTATACTGACTGGTATTTAGAAATATATCATGATATATTTACCCATATCATCCAGCCCTAATTCCAGGTGTTCTCTCTGAACATAATACAGCATCCTCTCCCACATTAATGCACTTAATACATCATGACATAAGTGCTATTCCTATGTTCATTTTCTGTTTAATGTACATTCACATTACATTTTACTACTGTATCATACAGACACTAGTACTGTCCTTGACTGTTGATGAAATAGTAACAGACTGGAGGTAAATGTAAGAGATTATGTAAAAAATGAGTACATTTTCACTAGGTTAACTAAGCAAACACTCACTTTTCACTTTGTTTTTTTTTTTTTTTAAACACAGGTTTAGTGAGTCATTTATATTCAGACATATCAACAAATGAATTAGAGACAGGAGCATTGCCATTTTTAATTCAAGACTAAGGACTGTCTTGGTTTTCATAATTGTCTTGGTTTTAACTGTCTTGGTTTTAATAATCATCATTTTTATCTGGGCCAGAGATATTTCATGTCTCAGTTTTGTCGAATGCAGTTTAACCTAAGGACTATAAGGAGAACTACCATTAAAGCTCTTCAGCATATGCTGTTGTGCCCCAATAAATGGGCTTAATTTAAGCAATTTAAATTATTAAATGTAGCCAAGTAGGTACAGATATATGGAAGTATATTTATTTTGCACATTTATTGTAATTTGAGTTCATTCCATTGATCAAATTATATATTATTTGATGCAAGTTAACATCCTCTACATGGAACCAACCTAAATGTTATGTTATGTGCATATATTTGTTGAGTTTAATAAATTTACATTCCATTATATTTAATATGTTACTTATTAAGTTTTCCAATATGCTTTATTGAAAACATTTACACTTTTTAAACACTCTACCTGTATGTTTAGGGAGGCTTGTAAGCCCTGTTTATTGGTAACTGCGTGGGAGAAATGAGAGAGCAAGTTTTAATGCAGTGGAAACATTTAATCCCTCAATAGTCAACTTTTAAGCAAAGCTACTAAGTTATGAGAGGCTTTATATTCACCCAGAACTACTTACAATTAGAGAAAATAGCTGGATTCAGGGTCTGAAAATAGCTGGATTCAGGGTCACAGGGATGTTCCCTGTTAACAAGAGCATAATCGCTTATGATGCAAAACACCAAGCAAAGACAGACAGGTTACATTCATTTATTGGCATTGCACCACAGTACATTGAAATTAAACTCTAGCGTTTTTACTTTTGACACACACACACACACACACACACACACACACACACTTTAGTGACAAGGGGCATTGAGCACACAGGCACACACACACTTTAGTGACAAGGGGCATTGAGCACACACACTTTAGTGACAAGGGGCACTGAGCACACACACACACACACACACACACTTTAGTGACAAGGGGCATTGAGCACACAGGCACACACACACTTTAGTGACAAGGGGCATTGAGCACACACACTTTAGTGACAAGGGGCACTGAGCACACACACACACACACACACACACACACACACACATACACACAGAGAGAGAGAGAGCTGGCAGGCATCCCAGTCCCCATGAAGCTTTTGGGGATTAGATGCTTTGTCAAGTGCACTTCAGCTGTGAATGTTGAGGGAGGAGAAAGCATTGTTCCTTCAATCCCCCATTCTCAAGTAATCAGTTTTAGCTGACTCTGCACTAATAGTAATAGATGTAAGCTGTAATGCAGACGTAAGCTGTTTATCCATCCATCCATCCATTATCTGTAACCGCTTATCCAATTTAGGGTCGCGGGGGGTCCAGAGCCTACCTGGAATCATCGGGCGCAAGGCGGGAATACACACCCTGGAGGGGACGCCAGTCCTTCACAGGGCGACACAGACACACACACATTCACTCACACACTCACACCTACGGACACTTTTGAGTCGCCAATCCACCTGCAACGTGTGTTTTTGGACTGTGGGAGGAAACCGGAGCACCGGGAGGAAACCCACGCGGACACGGGGAGAACACACCAACTCCTCACAGACAGTCACCCGGAGCTGGAATCGAACCCACAACCGCCAGGCCCCTGGAGCTGTGTGACTGCGACACTACCTGCTGCGCCACCGTGCCGCCCTAAGCTGTTTATTATTTTTTTAAAAAAATATATATTAGACATCATAAAACGTCATCTGACCAGGAGTACCCAATAATTTGCATGTGATTGTAGCTGTGATTTCATAGGCAGTTTGGCCTGGAACTCCATTTGAACTGGAAGTAGCCCCTCTCAGTCCTAAATCAAGTCAATCATTTCCTTGTCTGTGTTTAGCGTGAGGTGTGTGCTTGTGTGTGTGTGTGTATGTGTGAGATCTTTATGGTGTGCTTGGCCTCTTTAGCCCTGATTAAACAGCTGTGGTGTGTTCCCCATGGGCTGGGGGCAGGAGAGTTGACCCGGATCGTGTCGGAAGTTCAGGAGTTGAGCTGGATTTGAGTCGGGGCGTCAGGGAGACCCTTAGGCCGGCTAGGCTTCACTGAGGCTTAATAACTCATAACATATGTGCTCCTCATTGTGGAGACATGGATATGATAAGCTGGATGTGTGTGTGTGTGTGTGTGTGTGTGTGCTTTCTCACAGCCTTGTCTGTCTTTTTCTTCTCCATATCATCCGACCGTCCTCTTCTACCAGCCACAATGTTGCATTTGGTTTCACTTATTATTATTATATTTGTATAACAAAATGAAACCGTATTTCTAATGTATTTTTTATTATCAGACAATTTTCCCCCACAACTAAATTCATAATAATCATGTCCAGGTTTTTTTTAACGACCACTAGATGGCAGCAAAGTCTTAATCAGTGTAAAGGACTGTCACTCACTAGATGGCAGCAGAGGCTGAGAGTCGATTGTAATGTTTTCTGAGGAATTGTTAAGTGCCTAATGATTTTCGCCTCATACAGCTCTGACTGCTCTGTTACACTGAAATCTAATCTAGTTTTGTTGGAATGCTTTACAGTAATGATAAACAGAAGTTAATGTGTACTTAAATCTACTTATACAGACTTCATCCATGTTGGCATCTTATGAAAACACACTGATTTCTGAATCTTGAATGGTTTAGTATTTTTTATGCATCTGATGCACCGAGTTATTTTATCCTTTTTCACAAATGGGTTTAGTGTTAGTTCCCATTTATATTTGAAATCTGGTAATGATAACGGTCTTTAGTTTAGAGATTTCTGTGACCAATCAAAGTTCTTATCTAACATTATGACTGGGTCTCTATAAATTGAAGGCCATGTGATATTAGAGAGGAGAAACACAATGTGCCACTGAAATGTTTCCGTTTCTTGTCTAATTTAAACATATATAAAAATATCTAGGGAGGTTTTTAAATAATACAGTTCGTGCATATGAGCTACATACAATTATTTCCACAACAAAGTAAGATTTTTAATATTTTTGTCAGGTCCTTATTTTAGTGAGGAATATCATCACATAAAATTCAATTCCAGTTTTAAATCTAATATTAACATAATCAAATTAAGCATTTTAATAGCCTCATAATTTGCTTCTGTCGTCCAGCTGCCTCTTTGTCCCATTTGTCACACTTTTTTTCTCGTTCCCCGTGAAAGCCTTTTCCTCAATTTAAAGATTTGCTCTTTCTCTTTACAGATTTGTGAACTAATACATTCAAATAAATGAAAACCTTTGTGCCTCTTGACACTGAACATATATAATAAACGTACATGTATTTCTTTATGATGAGAGAGAGACAAGCTGCCACTGACGGTTCATTAGAGTTGGGGCTCCATTTAATTAGGCTGTGCTCTGAAATTGGTCAGCGTGCTGTCTGATAACACGGACTAAATATTAACTCTGGGCTGAAATGGGTGAGAAATACACAAATTGTCAGCGGATCTTTGAATACACCTAAATAACCACATTCTTACTGTCTAATGTACACCAGTGGAAAGAGATATTGTTTTTCTGTTGGTGAATTTCTTGTGAATATGACCCACAATATAAAAGGATACTTTACTAAATATTGCTTTTAAATTGATTTATACAAAATAAAACTGCACACAGTATGGGCAAAAATTTTAGCAGCCAAAATAAATCATTCAAATCTTGTTGTTTTTTTTTGTTACGTTTGTGTGTGTGTGTGTGTGTGTGTGTGTGTGTGTGTGTGTATATAGAGAATAAATATATATTGTCACTCTCCATGTAACTAAATTTTTCTTCATTTTGAATTTACTACATCTTTCACATTGTGTGCACATTTCATGATGAAAGGACCTATAGAAAAGCTCCAAAATCTTTTTTTTAAACATCTTTTTTTATATTGACTTCTATTGAAAGACGGGTAATTCTTAACTTAACGATTTCTTACTGTTTTTTTTTTTTTTTTTTTTTTTGCTGATGATTGTGGTAATACACACAGATTAAAGGTTATGAATTTACATTTGCCTTTAAAAGAACAAAACAAAAACTGTAAAACTCTCAAGTTAAACTGACCTTGTTTAGGAAAAGAGGCTGCATTGATTTAGATCAGCTTCTCACTGCTGAATGAGTTTGTACATGCCAGTTCAATTGGGCTAAACATTTAGTTGATGTTGTGGTTTTTGTGGTTGTTGTTGTTGATGTTGATGCTGTTGTTATGTCAGTTCATAGGAGCTTTGCCATCTCAGTGCCGTTACTGAATGCTGGTTTGCACTGTGCTCAGAAGCTGGTCTTAAACACAGGGAGTAGATTGCACGATGATAAAAGTACGGATCTCAGAAAAATGCGTCATATAAAGATACAAGAATCTCAGTGCTACTATTTAGTTGCTATCTTGCTAGAAGTCGCTATTGCTTTTTATCTACAACTAAAAGAGATGCTTCGGCCTAAGCGCGGCTTAAGATTTAGATAAAGATTAATAACTGCACAGTGAGACTTGTGGCCAACAAAGGAAGCAAATCCTTGAAACGCCTTAAAATGCTGTCGTTTGTCAATAGTACCACCACAGTGTGAGATATAACCCTCTACACTGCAGGCCTGCGCTTTGTAATGGGTGACTATTATAAAATGAATGTGTGACTTGTGCTTTTTGAAATGTGTGGTTCTAAGAGTGCACTGTTCTATGGTGACATGGCTTATTATATCAAATGCAAGATATGTAAGGTGATTATATGACTGATAAATGGGAAAAAACTTAAGATTAATATTAGAACTGATATGTTGGGCTTGGTAAACAAAAAATGCAATCAGTTGAAAGCAAAATTGCATGAAAAAGACAGTTCACTTAAATTGAAAAGGAAAGAAAAGAAGAGGTCACTTCTGGAATGAGTTGTGCAGAGATTATCTACAAAAACTCTAACCACATGAGTCTGTGAACTTGGGGGCTTGTGAAAGAGGGAGTCTGTGTAAAAGAGTTTGGTGGGCTGCATTATTGTGGACCAAAAGGAGGAAATGTGCTTCAGATAAAACAGTGTCACTTGCTATTAACTACCTCACTAGTTAGAGGTTTATATCATTTCTGTATTTCCCTTAAAGCTGAATTAACCTCTTGACTGACCATAGTTGCCTGAGTTTTTTTACCCAAACATAGTGATGCGAAGTCTCATGTGACTAGAGAAGACTAGAAGAACCAAATCAAGATTTTGTGGCTTTAGAAGGATTTTTAGATAAGGAGCACCTCATTTAACTGATTCACCCATTCACTCACACATACACATGCTCGCTCATGTTTAGGAACTTTTTCACAAGGCTATTGCTGCAGCATCGAAACACTACCTAGACTAAGGTGTAGTTATATTAGTCTCTGAGAGTCTTAGCTAAATCTTGGATAATCAGTTTTCATTATGGATCCAGAAATCAGTGCAATGTCTGTGATAACTGCGGACGGTGTGAACTCCGCTCTCTTCACCCCTCACTTCACCCCTTGGCCTTCCCCCCTCCCACCAGTCTACCTTTTGTCTGTGTTTGAATTTTTGGCATTGCTGCTGCCCGTGGTGCGTGATGCAGACTGAGCGCCTTTTGTGCGTGTGTGTGGGCGCGGCGGTATGCGGGCCCTTGGCCTGTGTGTGTGCTGCAGCGGGACACGCGTGTGGCCGCCGACGCCAGTCTGCCCGCCTGTCTGTCTCTCAGCGCCGCTGTTTGGACACACCTGACCGAGGCTGGAATCACCCACATGGCTGCACGGCCTTTATCTCCATTTCTTCTCTCTGTGGGAGCTCCTGAACTCAAGACGTCTCTATCTCACTTCTCTGTTTTTCTTTCTTTTTTGCTCTGTTTTTGGTCTGAAAGCCAGGGTTCAGTTAAAAAAAAATCAGGTCAGCTTACTTTAAATGCAGTGTGTTTCTGATGCTGATATTCTGACATTATGACACTACTGTTGTTAATAATAATAATAATAATAACAAAAAATATACATATATATCGCAAGGCTAGGACAGCAGTTGTAGCAGATATGTAGTGGATGGTAAATGCATATAAGTGCTGATTACATACCTTCAAAAAATATGAATTACTGCTCACTCACTATTTTTAAGAGTTTCCTCCCACTTTAAGGCTTTACTTACATAAACTTCACAGGATTAAAAAAAAATATATCAATGCATACATGTCCTGGTCTGCCCTCCTGAAGCTACAAATGTATTAATGAAAGTACAAATATAGCCTGTTGTATCTTTACATTGCTTAGCATTGTAAACATAGCTTAGCTGCTATAGCATTAGCACATAGCCGATAGATCTTGCTAGGCTAACTATCTCCACAGCAACAGTAGAAGACGAGCAGTAGAGTAAAGTAGAGTAAAAACAAATGTAAATTGTATTTAAGTGTGTTTTTAAAACACAAATTAGTGTTTAGCATTAAGCTTTATCCACAGTTTGTAGCATTTATTCACTCAGTATAGTAGCTATATTTTGATGCCTGCTATCAATGCATCTTTCTGTGCTTAAAGACAGCAGTATTCAGAAACTTTTTAAAGAAATCTTTAGATGATTTAACCTCTCAGCATGGTTTGAGGTGAGTATGTAATCTGGACCTGCAGTGGAGCTTCATGTATCTTCCAATAGCTGTTGGCTACATTAGCCCTGTTTTTCCAGCGTAAATCTAAAGAGGTGAATTTTGGTCCTAGCTGATGAAATGGAGGAAAAAGTTTGTGATGAAAGTTAATTCTTCTTCAGTTTTCAAGTCTCAGTTCTTTTCTGATTTTTGTCTCTGTCTCTTTTCCTTAACTAATGTTTATGTTCCCTTTGTCTCACTGCAAGTCAGTGAAAGGTATTTCTCTGTAACGTTTGGTTCTGAGTGAATTGTTTGTCATTGTCAATGTTAAAGTTTACAGTGACTGATGGAGAATTGTCAAAGTGAGCTTAAATTCATTGGGAGTTTATTCAGTGAAGTCCTATGATAGTGAACAAATAAATCAGTGCCATTAATTTAATACACACTGTTGATTTTCCAAAGCAGGGTTTTGTATTTATGGGTTTGTTTCCATTGCCTCCTTTCAGAGCTTTCGGGAAATGTGCTAATAACTTTACTAATAAAAGATTTTCTAACTTTTGAAGTGGATTTAAAGCTTAATTACTTACATTTACTTTGGAAATTGGAATAATATTTAAATTTTAAGGTCTCCTATTTCTCACCATTTCTCAAATTTACTTTTTATGAATTTTTAAATAATTTTTAAAATATTATTATTTTAATAAATAAATGTCTCTTTACAATCTACCTAGTTTCTATTTTTGTTCCGTTAGAAAATCAGTGAATAGTTTGTTTAGTCAAGTTCATTTTATTGTTTGATAATGAGACTGATAGCCCTTTTTTGACCTTGGTGAAAAGGCCAGTCAAACTCGTACCTTAGTGAGAAGTGAGAAGGACAGGGAAGTGACCCTCGGATTTGTGACTTTGAGCTCCTTCCCCTTTGAAACAGGTAAACGTTTCACCACTTTACACTTTTTTTCTTTTCCTGTGAAGATAAGATGCTTTACATATTTCAAACTTATCAGCCTTGTTTGTTTGTTTGTTTCCACATGCTGGAAGCCTTGCGCCCGCACTGTCATGCTTGTGTTGAACCAGAGTTATATCCCAGAGAGAGAGAAAAAGAGAGAGAAAGACTGCCTTTATGAGCATGAGGGAGAAAGACAGAGAGAGAGATGGAGGGAGGGAGACGGAGTGGTGCCCCATGTTTATCAGAACCGTGGAGTTGAATTCCAGATGGCATGATAAGGAGGGCAAAAAAACAAGCAAACAAAAAAAATCTCAAAAATAGAAAGTATGAAAGTAAAAGAGAAGGCAGACAGGCAGACGACAGGCACACTGGTGCATGCTGGGAAAATGGTCCGCAGGATGCCGGACCGTGCCTGGTGATTCAATCAGATAGAGTAGGTTAGAGTTGGCCATTCCAAGCTCATTTGTAGACTTGCTTGAAATAGAAAAGGTTCTTTGACTTGCACAGAGTCTAAAGAGTATGTGAATGTTCTACAATGAACAGTAGAAACAGATTACACTAAAGAATATTTTAAAACCATTCTTACTTCGGTTTTTTTGGCCTTTAGTGTGTAAGCCTGGATCTTCTGGAGTGATGATGTTTTGAGTTTTTATAAAGAAAACAGGATTGAGGCTTACACCAGGGCTAAAAGCAGCATAATCCTTCCTCTGAAGCTGAGGAGAGAGATGCAGAGTCCTGATTCTTCCCTCCATCTGTTTCGCTTTTGGACGGGTTATGATGACCTGGCCATGACCCCGGAGCCCGGTCCAATCATCCGTTCCTCTCGGGGTCACCTGACCAGCCCGCTGTAGGCCTGATTGTGCAGAAAGTGTTGGTTAAGAAACGAGGGCTTTTCCTGTTTGACCAATTAGCAGTTCCTTTAGTAAATGCAGATTGCGAGGCCTGTGGTGTGGGCGCGGGGTGCAACATCTTAATGCAGCTCTGACCCAGGATGGTCCCAGAACACTTTTAGGAATGCCCCCCAGCCTCTTTTGTGCAGATTCTTAGCTGGGTTGTGTATGTGTGTGTGTGCTGAGAACTAAAAAGAGACTAATTATTTTTAAGTGCTGTGTATCCTTCCTTTTCCATTTTACCATAGCATTAGTATAACATTAACATTCGCATCCCTCATTTCCTGAGGAAGTAGAAGAGTAACTGAGTCTGCAGCCTATTGAGTTTGCATGTGTGCTCCAATGTAAGGCTGCACATTACAATTACTGGATTGATTAATCTATCAACCATTTAACGAACATGCTAATAAAGCTATTACCCTCGTGACATTTTCCCTGATGCACAGGATGCATAGTTGTGCTATCATTTAAAGTTCTGTCTGTGGCACCACACAAGGAAAATATTATGGTCAGGGTGTAGGAAGGACCTAGATGTTTTTTGGTGGGGCCCATACTTTTTCGCATTTTCTCCAATCTCCATTCTTCGTCCTTTCCTGTCTGTCAGACTGTTCTGTAGGTCTACAGATTTATCACATATTGCTCAAGGAGGATATTATAATACTGCTATCAGTGTTCCAGTCATCTAGTAGGTGTTTGAGTGCATGTTTTTCTCTCCCTTTTTTGGCCTGTTGTCAACATATTAAGCTGATTAATTTCTGTTTGTTAAGTGTAAGACAACTTTTTCCTAGCCTTCTCAACACTGATGTTTTCCTCCTCAGTGTTGTGTTGGGAAATCTCGCTGATCCTTTGATAAAGGCTTAAACCAACACAAATAAGACTTTTACACCACTGTCAATAAATCAAGGGGAATCCAGCTTCCTACTGCCCTCCACAAGTTATATAGTGCAGTTTCTGTAGTGCTGAGCTCAGAGTAGCAAGGACAGACTCTCCGTATTACAGGTCACTGACACATCACAATAATTTTGTAATTTTAAGTTTAAAGTACTACCTACTACTGTTACTTTAAACCAGGGGTAATTAATTAAAATACAGTAAATTCCAGTTAAAGAAAATAATAACCTGCATTATGATCAGAGCCATAACCTGCAAATTGAAGCAGGCTTGTAGTTAATTGCAAAATTTTATGTAGTTTACTACGGAATTTCAAATCAAATTGCACTTTCAATTACATTTCAATACATTTCAACAAGATTTATAAATAATTTAAATAACAAATACTTTAAATAAAATGTCTTTTTCTGATTTCAAGCAAAATGTATAAATAAAGCTATGTTTTTGAAAAAAAAAATGCATTTTACTCACAACACTGTCGTCCTGAACGTGTCCCAATGAGCTTTTATCACATCCTTTGGGCTATTTTTATGGGCCCCAGGATGGTGATGTCAGGAGCTCTGCCCTGTGTGTGTCACTCATTCGAGTCACAGCGCTCATCATAATGCACAGGTCTGATTGGCTGAGTAGCCTCACGTGTGATATGCAGAAACATGCGATTAGTCTGTGAGTTTCCTGGACCGCTAAACCTGAACCGTAATGAATAGAAGAGTCACACAACTTAAAACAAACACTCTGTTAAAAACTAAACAGCTCTTAATAGTTTCTCAGTTACAGGTCAAGGTCCAGGACAGCATCTGGGTCTGGACTCAGAAAGCGGGCAGCCTATTCGAGACCCCTGCCCCGCCTCATACAAGCGCTACCCAAAGTTGGGTAAAAGTCAGACTCGGTACACACAAGTTCTGGCTGGGGACTGATAAAATGATAGCCTATGTGTTAAAATGACTTATTTAATTCTATGCCGACCAAATAAATAAATATATAATCTTATTTTAATTAATAATTAATCATTATTGTTTGTCTTAAACATTATAGATTATAATATGTTATTGTTATTTAAGAAAAATCACTTTTCCCCTTTACTCTCTCTCTCTCTCTCTCTCTCTCTGTCTGTCTCTCTCTCTCTCTCTCTCTCTCTCTCTCTCTATCTCTCTCTCTCTCTCTCGCTCTTTCTCTCTCTCTCTCTCGCTCTCTCTCTCTCTCTCTCTCTGTCTCTCTCTCTCTCTTAGTGAACTCATCAAATAAGACAGGATCAGAAGACTATTTGTTTGTTTTCAAATGTGTTGTAGGAGGGAGCAACTGTTTTGCCAGACACACACACACACACACACACACACACTGCCCAAAACACACTGGTTGGAAGCCCCCTGACCTCTCTCTCACCCAGGATCGCTGGGAAAATGGCAGACAGACAGGCCAGAGCACTCAGACACGAAATCACAACCAGACCCCGTCGCCAAGTGCAAAGGGACTCTGTCCAGCCTAACCCTGCCACCCAGGGAGCCAGAACTCTGTGCCCAGTAAGAGAGAGAGAGAGAGAGAGAGAGAGAGAGAGATAGAGAGAGAGAGAGAGAGAGAGAGAGAGAGAGAGAGAGAGAGAGAGAGAGAGAGAGAGAGAGAGAGAGCTCTGCCCTCGGGCAACACACACTCACACACAGCCCCCTGCATTCACATGGCCACCAAGGAGGGAGGTTATTGCTTATGAAGCTTATGAAATGTGACACTTACACTACCACTGAGAAGGTTAATATTTCGTTCTACATTTCAGGCTAATTATCTGTTTACTATAACTTCCTGAGATGTTAACTGAGCCAAATGTGAGGCCTTCTGGACATGAGCTTTAATTTGAAAATCACCTACAGTGTTTTCTCTATTTCAGATTTCTCCACACTTTTAATTTTGAGTAGTTTCATTTTTCCAACACATTCATAATGGATTCTTTACACAAATATTCTTTTAGTGTCTTAGAACAGAAGAGTTTTTTTTCTGTTACTGTTACATTAAGGCTGGCATTTATTGACTAAAGCAGTTGGCAGAAATGAACCGCTGTGGGATATGATGGGAGTGTAGATGTAAATGTATTGGTTTGTGTGACATTACAACAGTTATTACAAAGCAGACATATGTTATATAGATTTTATTGAGGGGGACTATAACGGTCTGTCTGAAATATATATGGTATTACATGATATAGACCTTTCATTTCTCAATTTTCTTCATTTTCAGACCTTCTGAGTTAGGCAGCTCTCTACAGCAAAACACATCTGATCGCTTTAAGTAATCTGAAGTTATCTGTTTTTATGGAACTGAAGACACTAATCCCAGCTTGCTCTTAGAAGATTTTTTGGATGCTGCTGTATATGAAAACTGTGGTTTGTCCCAGACATCGTGAAACGTGTTTTGAAATGAGCTATTTGTTTCCAGGCTGGGATGAGGTGAACCGGAGAGAATTGTGGGAATGTATGGCGCTGTTTCCAGTAGACTTTGGAGGAAGAGGAAAATGTGGAAAGGTCAAGTGGTATCTGTTCACTGTGTGTGTCTGCTGACTGGAGAGTTCACTGTGTCTGCTGCTGAAAGGATATCCCATGACCAGAGTCAGGTAAAGCTCACACATGCTGTCTGTATCTATCACACACACACACACGCACACACACACACAAAATTTGGGTTTATATATCTTGTATGTCTTACATATGTGTAACAATCTAATAATACATGTATTATATGTAATAATCATATTAACAAGTGTCTAAATAATGCCATCTTCTAGTCCATGGGGCAATAGCAGTAGTTCACAGTGGGATGTTTAAACCATTCAAGGACAAGCTGAGATGATAATGATTGGTTTTGCATAAATGTATAACTACTCACACGTTAGAAATGTCTAATTCTAAGTCTAAATGTAGCCCTAAGCTAACCTCCCCAGTTCAAAAGGAATGGGTTTGTCATTGCTTTTCTACAAACATTTTATTTTTATAGCCATTTTCCCCAGTTTCCCTGGAAAGCCAGGATATTTTGGTCCTGAATATGTATGAAAACAAACATACCACACAGACAGATACAAACCATGACACGCACAATCACTTTCTTTTTTTCTCTCTCTCTCTTTCTCTCTCACACACGCACACACGCACACACACACACACACACACACACACACACACACACACACACACACACAAACATAGGTCCATATGAACACAAACACACACACCAGACCCCTGCCTCATCTCCCATAAGCCTCTGGGTGCAGAAGCCTGGCACCAGACAGTTATTCGAGCCCTTGGGCATCAGAGCAACTGCAGGTCACTCTGTACAAGTGTGTCTGTGTGTGTGTGTGTGTGTGTGTGTGTGTGAGGAGAAAGAAGGAGAGAAAGTTTGAATTAATTAACTGTTGTCCATGTCCAGTTAGCAGGCCCGGAAGTTAATACTCACTTGTGTGCTTGTTTACTAAGTCAAGATTTAAATACAATGAAAAGGGAGTGATCTGTCAGAGGTTGGTCAAATAAACCAAGTTTAAACATGCAAAAAAACAAATTATAGATAACTGTTCTCACACACACACACACACACACACACACACACACACACACTGGCATGAGTGCTTGTGATCTGGTCTGAGTATGGCTGTGTGAGCATTGAGTGGGATGGTGATTGTTCATTATAAACTCAGTTCAGTGAGAGCTGATGTGATGATTAAAGATAGACAGTGTTTTCCTCAGGGGCTCTACTCCACAGTAGCTTTCAGACCCCGCTGCTTCAAGGCAAATATTGATAACTTACAGTTTCAGTATTTTCCATATATATATATATATATATAGCTTCTGATGATATTACATTTACATTTAAGGCTTTAATGAATGTGGGGAGTGCTGCTACTGTATGATACAAGAACATTTTACAAACTTGACATTACTTGTTTTTTTATTTTCCCTTTAATTATAACAGCGTCTATACTTTCTTAATACCATCTGACACCTTTTTTTGAAAACCTTGTTCTGACTGGAATAATTCATCATGTTTCATCCTGAGGAAATATAGTTGTAATGACATCTTGGAACCAACATTACATTTTGGAGTGACACAGGTAGTGTTAGGAATAATACAAATAGTGTGTTCTCCCCCTGTCTACATGGGTTTTCTCCTGGTGCTCCGTTTTTCTGTGAATGTGTGACTGTTCCTGCCTTGCACCAGTGATTCTTGGTAAGCTCTTGACCCACCATGGCCTTGATCAGGATGAAGATGTTACAGAAGACGAATGATTGAATGAATGGATGAATGGATAATTAAAGAAAGGTGTTAAAGTTAAAGGTACAGATTCAATAAAGAGCCAGCACATATACAATATACATAAACATACAAAGCCATACACATATACAAGTATATTATACGGGCAGCAGCCTTCATAATAATGATGTAGTGTGCTTGTGATTATATTCCAGGAAAGTGTAGTGCAACATCTAAAAAATGCTCAGATTCTCTGGAATACACACCTGCTAGTGTTTTGTTTGTGTGTGTGTGTGTGTGTGTTTCTGTGTTCCACTTCCCATTCTCAGCAACATAACACTTTATTCACTGAATCTGTGGAGGCTTTTATGTTTTTTTTTTTTCAAGTCAGGCGTCTTTTATTTTAAAATATGTTAATTAAACTGCGTGTTTACAGAGAAAGTAATTGGTGCTGTTTTTTCTTTCTCAGCTATGTTCTCCACCTCATATCCTCTTACCACTGTCTCTGTTCTCTCAAAAAAATAAAAATAAATAAATAACATCCAAAACATTAGACACTTTCCTCCTCTCTGGTAAATTAATTAGTTTTGCTGTTTTTTTTTTCTAATTTCTCTTCTAAAGTGCGTGAAGAAAGGAGTGGGAGGTGAGGAGAAGACTCTGTGATTGGATTAAAAATTCTCTCTTTGTAAACATTGTGACCCGAGTTTCTGACGCTTGTTCTCTGCTGTCTTTTAAGATGCATTCTTTGGGCTCTGGCGCGTTCAGAACAGGAGGAAGAGAGATGAAGGCTCTGTTTAAAGCTCTCTTTTGAGTCTTTGTGCGGTAAATGGGACGTGTTTTTTTAAACTGTTTTGTTCTTGCAAATCCCACCCTCCCTTACCCGTTTGTCTTAGTGGAGCTTTGAGTGATTAGGTAGAGTTCCAGCAATGTGGGTATAATTTCTGCAACCCACTACTGTGCCCCCCACACACACCCAACACCTGCCCCACTTCCAAATACGTTCATTTTAAAATTTCTTGTAGCGTAGTAAATATTTGCTTTTATTGAATGTAAAAAACATGCGATTTCATGGCTATTTTGCAGGTGTCTTAATGTACAGTAATTACATGTTAACTGTGCTTCTGACTGCTTATTGTGCTTAAGAAAGGCATCATCATGGTTGTCTATGATGGGCCTTGAGTTAAATTTATGAACAGATACACGACAGAGGGACTGAGAGAAAATCAAAAAGTAGTGTAAAAAATTAGACAGAAATTTATAGGAAGTCATAATTAGTATGTGTTAGTTCATGTGTGCAGATGCAGCAGAGGCTCACAGCTCTGTGGAAGAAAGCTGGGAGCCCTGCGGTTTGTCAAGCTAACAGTTGCACCCAGGCTCAAGGAGCGAGTGAATCAAGTCAGGCATCAACAGAAATCTGAGTGCTGCCATTAGGCAGAAGCAACAGTAGCAGAAAGAAAGGGATGACACCAGAAAAGAGAGAGAGAGAGGGTGCTAGTCACGAAGAAGGGAAGAGAGAGAGAGATGTAGAGAGGGAGGACAGTGAGAGGATTGTTCATAGCATACTGACTGTCCTTTTAGTCTTATCTCTCACAGGTTCTCTTACTGAAAACTAAGGAGCAAGAGTGAGGGGGAAAAAAAGAAAACGCTTTCTCCCTCCTATTCCCCTTTCTCTGATTTCTTCTGTCTCTGTCTCTCTGTTTCACCCCATTTCATTCCTCTCCATTTTCTTTTGTCCATTCCTTCCAATCCCCCCTGTTCCTCCTGACCAAGTTGATATCTCGTCTTGGTTCTTTTTTTTTTGCCAGGTTCTGCTCCAAATACCCGCTGCCTGTCCTGTCTGCACCTTGTTTGTTTTCCTCCAGATTCCCCCTGTGCCCACTGCAGCTCCAGTGCAGCTATATTTGTCGATTCAGATCACTCACCCTGATGATATGACTCTGAAGCCATTAGTACAAGCAGCAGTCTGTAGCCAAAAGAAAAGGATACGCCATTGGTCGAGTGATTTGATGCGTCTCGGCTATTGAACGTATTACTGAACACTGAAAAAGAATTAGGAAGCTCCCAAAGGCTTTGGTAGTTCACAACAGACTTAAGAGGGAACAAGCTTTTGTTTTTCTTGATGATGGAGCACTCTGTGGTCAAACAGTACTTGACATAGAATACTCCCATTTAATAACTATGTAGCTCACAGAAATCCTACCATCCTGTCAGTTTGAGTTGGGATAGATGGCCCAAACACAGAAGCCAAGGCAGCGGTGCACGTTTTGGTTAAGAGAGGTTTCTTATAGCACACTTGCTTGGCTTTGGAGGAATTATAAAATACAGGATTTATTTTGGAAAAGGCAGTTATTTCAATAGATGTGTCATTTGAGTAATGTACAGTTGAATTACAAGGGTAATGTAATCCAGCCTTCTGACAGACTGGTATATATGTGCCATTTTATAATGGGCTCAGACTGTATAATAGAAATAGTAATGCCTGCACATTGCTGCAATTAATGCAGTGGTTTCCATAATAACAATATTTTTGATCCCCCAACACCACCCCCCACCCCAACAATAATATACATATACACGTCATTTACATCCAATTCCTAAAACCTCTTACAGAGCAAAAATTAAAATGAAAAATCACCTTTACAGTGGAGTTATTACATGTATTATGTATGTATTGAGTTGCCTTGTCCCCCACATAGGGAGCCACTGAATTAGTACTTCCTCAATTTTATAGCTATGAGACTGCTATACAAAACTACACCAGATTTCAGCAAACTTTAACTTTTTTTTTTACAGAGGTCTTGTTCACAGAATGTATTTGCTCCTGAAGACTTTGGCACAAAATCACTCACCATGACAAATTCCATTAGAGAGGATGGGATTCAACTGAGGAATGTAACTGACTAACTGACATATATGTGTGTCTGTTCCTGCTGTTTCTTATATATGTAGGTAATCCAACAGAAATTGGGAAACTGCTAAATACAAATATATATTCCGCACCAGCAGAATTAAAAAATTTTAAAAATTAAGAAACTAGTAAAAAAAACATTTCTCACAGAAAACACTGAGATATTGAGACACTGATGTATCCAGTGGGGATATGCACTTAGATTTTCAAAGTGCTATATTTTTCATAATGACATATTTAAACATATATATTTGGAATTAGCAAAACATTCTCTGTCAGGTTTTTGCTGTTTATTGTTTTTGACTGTAACTTTGGTAAAAATTTTCAGATGGGGAAAATTTCAGCACATCCCAAGTACGGTACCCGCATGTTCACGGGCCATGTGTCGGGGTGGTTCATCAGTGGAGCTCCGTCAACTGATAGGACGAAAACGTTGGGAGGGGTAGTGGGGTACGGTGGGGCGGAGGAGGGGGATAATTAGATATCAAAGGCAGGAGCGGGGACAGGGAGGGAGGCACAGGCCCTCTCTGATGCTAAAGCACTTATTAATGAGATAGGCCTTATCTGCCCTCCTTGGAGGAATTCTGCCTTTGATCGGCCCCACTTTGGACTTAATACATTTTTGATTGATAGACTGAGATGACAGGGGAAGGAGGCGCGGGGCCGGGCGCAAGGGCCAGCGGGGGAGAGATGGAGACGCGTGCAGAACGATGCCCTTCATGTGATAGAGTAACCTGTGAAACAAGAACATGGGGGAATGTGTTTGGGCACTCACACACACACGTACCAGGACTTCATTCATTTGTGCTTGGTTTGACTTAAGGTTAGAGAGTAAGAGAGAGAGAGAATTGGTAAATGAGAGAAAGAATAAGAGACTTGTAAATGGTGCACTAGATGACTTCTATCTTACGTTAGAGTGATTGCTGTGTGACGATGGAGTAGATTCCTTATCAAAAAGCGAAGGTTACAAGATCATATTCAATAATACCATATGCATATACTGTCAGTACTGACACATCCTACTTGCCACATACAATCTTGCAACAAGCACACAGTCTCATACACTACAGAATGTGAAAGCCATTGACCAAAGGCTTCATTTTCAACATGGTGTTGGCAAATCCAATGTCGTCTTCAGTATGATTTATTCTGACATCCGTGAACACTGCCCTACAGATCCTGATGTTGAATGATTAGTTCTGTATCCAAAACACCACTCCAAATCATCCCAAATGGTTGGAATGGAACTCCAGTGCTCCAGGACATTCCCTTAGCTGATGCTTGGCACTGGACACAGTAACCTTAAGCTCCCGTGTGGCTGTTCCACAGTCCCCTGTTTCTATGTAGAATATACAAAATATGTGCAAAATTGAACACCTGTTTCAACAATGGGGGCAGCTTGAAGTAGTAGAACCACTTTATTAGAAATAATGTCTAAAACAATGACACGCCATGGAAATCAACCTGAACCAGTCCATCCGAGCTTTTCTACCTGTGTCAGATCTGCAACTATAGCCCTGCGGGGGACTGGAGAGAAAAGGACAGAGAGATAGAAAAGAAAAGCAAGGGGAGGAGAGAGAGAGAGAGAGAGAGAGAGAGAGAGAGAGAGAGAGAGGCGGTTAAAATCAAAGAAGCCATAACCAAACTCTCTCCCTGTCTGTCACCTTTATTCATCAAAAAAGCCCACCAGGCGGCTCAGGCCAGGCAGCATTAGCAGAGCAGATCAATCAGACTGACAGGCGCATTTCACTGGCCCCAATCAATCATCCTAATAAAGCGGCAGACGCAGGAGAGCAGTGTTCTAAAGGAGGGAGATAGAGAACTAACTCTGCAGCTGGGCTTGAGGAAATGTCTGCCATAATGTGGCCATAATATTGTCCTCAACCAAAATGCAGGTTTTATATTGTTTGTATAGTTTCTATTGTTATTAAAATAGTCACACAGCTAGTTTAGTGAACATGGGTTCTACCCTTTTCCCCCTTGTACACCATTAAACCATAAATTCCAGCTATGGTTTTCAACAGATTTCTGCTTTGTTTATGTTATGTTTGATTGTTTGTTTTAAACCCACAATTCTGTTGTGAATTATTCAAGTTATTCAAGTTTAAAGTCAGAATTATGGATTGTTCAGTGCTAATGCTGGATCCACTAGTTGAAAACGTTACAAGAACATCATTCTTATTATTACAATGTGAAGGAGAAATGCTGTATTTGAATACAGCTGCAGAGCAGAGAAAGATGGGAGGAGGCTCCTGAACAGATAAGAGTACCAAGTCTAGAGTGAAAAAAAACAGAGGCGTAAAAAAAAGAAGTGATTAAAAGGAGCAATCAGAAGCCCGAAGCCTGATAAACGTACGATTCGTTAATTAGCGTCGTTCAGCTCATGGGGATATGGGCTGGCCGGTGCGCCTTTTCTTGTATTCGTTCCCTTTTTTTTCTTCTTCTTTCTTCTTTTTTTCTGTAACATCTCAAAGCTCTTGTGCTCTGAAATGTCTGCGAGGTTCAAACTACTGTCTGCCTTTTGGTTTTGGCCACTTGCCGTAACGTGTTTGCCATGTTGGCAAGCGCATGGGTGTCATTCACTTTAATTCATACAGCATGTCGGTAAGTAGGCAGCATGAATTTGGCAGGAGAAACAGTGTCACTATCCATTTGAGTCGAGAACAGAAGAGAGCAGAGGAAAAGACAGGAGTGGAAAGGAGAAGTGAGCGTAGGTGAAGAGGGGAGAGGAGCGCAGGCCTGGTGGCAGGATTAATTAGGCAAGGGGGCGCAAGCAGTCCCAAGGGGGCACAGCTACTCTCACCCAATGAATGGCTCACAATTTAAGCTAATCTGTTTTTATATGCAGCCATTACACAGCGGCTGTTTTCCTTACTGCAGTGCATCAGAAGTAGCTGTAAATATATTGGATATGGAGACAAATCTATGCTAGTCTCTGTTAGTATCATTCAGTTTTACAGCATGTATTTTTCTCATGCAAGGCCTACTACATAGTGCTCAATGTAGGTGCAAGAGGTGTCCAGAACGTCAAAATTTCATACAACTGTTTTACAATATATCACACGTAACGTAAGTGGGCAAGGATGTTTGCCAAATACCAGACAACCATGCTTAATCGGGTTCTTGATAGCATGAGGGTGTGGCTCAAAAATTAGGCCTTTATAAGTTGACAAAGATAACCCTTAACAGAAGATTGGTCTAGAGTGATCACAAGAACGGGCAGAGAGAAGAACATAGACGAGTTAAGGGTAAGAAACGAAGAGGAGAGGGGGGTTGGACCCATTTTCCCCAGTTGCGGGTGACACTCGCGAGATGCGAGACAGACAGGAAAAGGACCATAAAGCATGCAGCGACAGCACACACATCACATTGACAGGCCTGCCGCCTGCAGGACAGATAACACAGCGACTCTCTGCCTCTATCAACCCCATCCATCATCCACCCCCCCATCTACACCTCCGCCCACCATCTACACCTGCCTCAAACCTCACCACGACCCTCCCACAACTCCATCAGCTCCCATCTCCATCAGCCACACGCACAGACTCTTCCAGTGGAAAAGACCAGAGAGTTGATATAAATGTATGGAGATTATCTTAAGTGAAGCTTCAGCCATATGGATGCAGTCTGAGGCTGCCTTATGATCGATCTTGCGCAGTGGAGAAGTTTGACTTGTGCTGCATTTAAATATAACGCTTCACTCTGACATCCTGGGACCATTTTTTGAATCGAAGTGATGGCTTTCTGGGGGTGTTCAGAAATAAAGGGTTGTTATTACTGAAATTTATAGCCTTTACACTGCTTAGCAATAATTCCTTGAAAAATCATAGTACACATTTTTTTCCTTGAACCCCAAAGCAGTTTATCAGCAAAGACGTGTTTTATATTTAAAGTTGACTTTAAATTTTGCACTTCAGCTAAAAATATAGCTAACAGGTCATTGAGGCATAAATGCTAACATTAGCATTGTGCTAACAAACTGAATAATAATGTGCAGGTGTGTTATACAGTTACGCATGACACATGTACCTCACAAGTAATCAAAAATTAACTGTCTTATGGAGTCCCTAAAGACATACCGTTAACTATAAAATTGGGCAAAAATAGCAACAAAAATTTGTCATCAAAATGGCTGCTGTTCATATGTAACTTGAGGTCTAATACAGTTAATTTGGCTACAATCTCTTAATTGTATTTTAACTAAATTTCTGACATCTGGAAACATGCAGAACAGCATTCACTGCTATGATTTCCTTTGTAAAGTCAGGAAAATTCAGTTTAGCGTACACTCACATAAAGCTTCCATAGTGGAGAGACCCTAAATGGTATGTTGTTGTATTGTATTGTGACGGTCTGTGAGGAATTTACTGAGTTCTCCCTGTGTCTGCGTGGGTTTCCTCTGGATGCTCCGGTTTGTTCCCACCGTGACCCTGAACTGGATAAGCAGTTACAGACAATGAATGAATGCATGTATTGTTGTCTGATATCATTAGCCCCATTTAAATTCCAGACTTTTATTTTGTTTTTCTGTTTAAAACAGTTCTATTACAAAAATGTACAGATATTCAACTTTCCTTCTGAAGAAGAGAATGTAATGACCTTCAAAGTGCGCAACTGGAATTTTAGACCACACCTGGACCTTGGATGGGACATTGTACCTACAGGACTTTTTTTTTACTGACAGTGTATGAAGTCATCTACGTGTAAAATGGTTCTTTCTTTAATTAACAGACACAGCTGTTTGTTGATTTTAAAACATTTATCATGCAAATAGATTTTAAAAATACATATAAAACAATGTTCAAAAACAATGTTAAAAAATGAGCTCATATGTGATATGGGTTTTCAGCACACCGTTGTTTTAAAATAGAAATTATTTGTATTTAGTCAGTAACTCAAAGTCTGCACTGTTATAACACGGTTTTATGAGCCTTTTTTGACTTGCAGCTGTCTGTAACTTTCTAGCATGAGTTTTCATTCATCACTAAGGCATAATTTGCACAGGTGGGTCCGGCACCCCCCACCCCACCCCCCACCTTGTGTTCCCTTTGTCAGAAATTACAATTAGGGGAAAATTTATCCAAAGAGAGGCAAATGACCCTTCAAGGCCACCATTGTTCTCTCATCACTCTGGGTTTTGTTTGCATATCTCCCTCGCCTTGCTCGTCCTTGTTGCTGGTAAAGAGGCTGTGTGTGTGTGTGTGTGTGAGAGAGAGAGAGTGAGTGAGAGAGAGAGAGAGAGAGAGAGAGAGAGAGAGAGAGAGAGAGAGAGAGAGAGAAGGGGTAATTATGCAAATAGTGGATGACACTATGCTGAAACACAATGTAGATAGAAACACCCTCTTTACACACATGCAAACATATTTACACACTCACACTCGCACACACAGGCTCCGTCCTCCTGTTTGACCCAGTCTACAGCGTAACCCCATCACGTCCGGCCCTCAGCTCTTCTACAGTCGACAGCTCCAGCGACAGGCCCAGAGAAACGGCCACAAAAGAGACAACAATGACTGTCATCATCTCCGGCCAAGACTCCACTGCTTTATCAGGCAGTTGGAGAAAGAGCGGCGGTGGCACATATAGGAAAACCCTTAAAATGTGGAATGAAAAGGAGAGCGTGCCATCAGACTCTTTATTTAAGCTGTCTGACAAACTCCCCAACCTACTTTCACTCTTTCTCTCTCTCTGTCTCTCTCTCTCTCTCTCTCTCTTTCTCTCTCTCTCTCTCTCTCTCTCTCTCTCTCTCTCTCTCTCTCTCTCGCTCTCTCTCTCTATCTCTGTGTGTGTCTCCCAGCTACTTAGACAAGCACACATTCAGGCGCACATAAAATTTACGACTGTTTTTCTCTTATTTTCTTAAAGAAAAGAGACTGACACCTCAAGGTTAAAAAGACTTTAACAACTTGTAAAAGCACTTGGCAAAAACAATGTATACAGTTTTGAAATATTACTCAATAAAGACATGTTTAGGGATTGCAGTTCAATTTTTTTTATTTTGCACAGGAGCTACCAGGCTAAAGGAGATATTAGTGAGGCTAATGCTAATAAACCATGTGCTTTACAATTAGCACTGTGCAAACTACATTCCCAATAACACACACTTTCGTCAAGCCACTGTGCGTTGTGAAGTTATTGCCGAAAAATATTAAAAATATGCTAATTCCTTGCTAAATATTTAGTGTGTTTTGTGTTCCTGATGCTAACAACTGAATAGCTCCAGTACTGTAGCTATATCTGGCTGTTAACTGACAGAATGCACCAGTACAAATCTGTTAGATTCTTTTACATACTCATTTATCGAAGGTCTTAATTTGCGGAATAGATTTTTGTATTATTTAACTGGACAGAATGTCAATGTAACATAGCATTAATGTTAAAAGGCCTCATCTGAGGGATCTCATTTGTGTAATGTTATGGTGTAGCAATGATAACACAGTTAAGCAGCAGTAGCTGTGATGGTCATGCTAATAAAGCTTTAATAGTTGTGGTTATAATAGCGTTGCAGCTGTAGCTCTGTGGTTGACGTTATTGTGGTAATAGAAGCAAAGGGAATGCAAACAGCGGGGAGGGCTAAACCGATTACATTACACACTTATTTCTGTTCCTCTCCTCCCTCTCCTCTGTCTGCTTCCCCCCATCCCTGCCATACCTGCACTATTCTCTCTCCCTCTCAATTTCCCACCCTCTCTCTCTCTCTCTCTCTCTCTCTCTCTCTCTCTCTCTCTCTCTCTCTCTCTCTCACTCTCTCCAAATGCCTGAGGAGGGAATTGGACTAGTTATGCATGTTTGGTAACTGGATAGCCTATTGAGAGAAGCTTGCTGCTAATTTGTCATGGCCATGTTTCCCTTGAGTGATGGAGACCTGCCTCACCACACACACACACACACACACACACACACACACACACACACACACACACACTTATAAAAATGCACAAAAGAGAAAATGAGAAAAGCGGGAAAAAGAAAGTTAATTCCATGGATTATCAAATCAATTTCATTACTTTGAAATATAGCAAATAATTCTATATTATTATTATATTATGAACCATGTGGATAAGGAATGATCTTATAGCATGTCCTAAATAATAATTAAAAAAAGAAATGTTCAAAGGGTGACAGTACACATGCAAAATTGTGGCAAGAAGGGCAAGCAATTGCAAAAATATTTTCTACAAATGTACACATGCTTTTATATCCAGATGTGGCTTGATGTTCATAGTTTAGTTCTTTAGTTTTTCACTGGAGCTAAAACAGCTACTAGCTCAACCTGGCCTCAGCGTGAAACTACAAGACGAGGCCCAGGATTTACACAGTAAAAATATATATTTTGCCCATTGTGTACATGAAATAAGCACCTAAGAAACGTGCACCTAACTCTAGCCATACCCTTAACTCTAAACCTATCCTTAACACTAAGGATAAATCTCACTCTATCCTATAGTTTAACACAAAGCTACAAAAAGATGTTACAGAAATTGCAGAATGTTCTCTCTCAGTTTACAGTGCTGATTCTGTAAGCCTTCTTTGGGTACATAACACAATTTAGATTTAGAGAAAGAACACCACCAGGGGATGGGAGCTTGCTTAATTTTTGTGAATTTCTGGGGTTCTCATTTTTAAATAGTGTTTGTACACAATGTTGTAGATAATATTGAATAGCTACAAACATTAGCTAGATGCAACAATGAATTGTGAACTTTTCTGTGAAAAGTCACTTGAACACATCTTTTTGTGATCTGTTAACAGTACGGTTTTAATGTTGTTTGAGTCAAATTGGAGATGATTTGGCTTATGTGTGTGTATATATACACACACACATATATATATATATATATATATATATATATATATATATATATATATATATATATATATATATATATATATATATATATATATATATATACTTCCTTAACTTGTTAGCAACATTAGCCTGGAATTCATATCTTGATTCAGCAAAAGAATCCTAATCTCTAACATTAAAAAGGGAAGGGACAGAGGAAGCAAGTGAGTCAGCATTAAATGGTGACTGTGGTGTTAAAATGATTGACGATCAAATTGATATTGATTAATGATCAGGGCGCTGGGCAGGAAGGCCTTCAACACTGAACATGGGCCTTTTACCCCCAGACGTGTCTCACGTTCCTGAACTCACTGGACTGGCAGCTGTGGGGGTACACAATGGCATTTCTCACCCTCTCCCCTCCCCCCACTTCCTGTTTGATTCTGTTCATGGTGGGAATTCTCTCCAACCCTAAATTAACCTTTAGCCCCTCCCCTGGCCTTAAACACGCCAGACACAACACTCTCTGTGCCAAGACAGGACTTCTAGTGGACGGTTGGTTCAGACAGGGGGCTGACCGTTTCCCGAGGGCAAAGCACCCCACACTGCCAGCATTTTGTGATGATGTGGAAATGGACTTACTTTTGTTTTTTTTAATTTGATGGTTTAGCTGGACTGAAAGCATGATCAAGCTGACCAAGCTAGACAACCAGTATGACCAAGCTGGACCATGCTGGTTGACCTCCATGACCAGGCTGGTTGACCAGCATGACCAGCAACATGACCAGCACCACCAAGCATGACCAAAATCTAATGCAACATATGCTATGCTGGTCAAGAGCTGGTTACCCAGTATAGAGTATGTTCTGCCTAAATGACCAGTTTTCTAACCACCAGCTAAAGCTGGTCTTATGCTGGATTTTTCAGCGGGGACGTCACATGGAGGTCATATGGAACCACGAGTAAGCAGGTGCTTTAAAAGTACACAGTTCCATGAACCAGGTACCAGAATGGCAACAATGCAGAGTAGAATAGGCCTTCATCAAAATGTGCACAGTGCTATCAGCTGATGTGACCGAGCTCTGCAGTTGGGCAGGTGTTCAAACTTACTTTTCTGTTTAGTTATTTCTGAGTTAAATGGATTCCCAATCTTAAACTGTCACCATTTTTTAAATTAAAGAATAACCCTAGAGTTAACTTTTTTCCCAAATGTAAGTTAATATCCACTGAGGACTATTTTGAGAGCTGGCTCTCAAAGTAAGTTGCTACATGTTTAATCGTCATCAACCAAACTTTCACACCTCACCTGACTCATGAATTGTGTACTCTGCATGACCTGTTCGACAGGCGCCAGGACACAGACACGTGCGCAAACATAAACGCAACCCCCCCCCCCCCCCCAACACACACACATACATGCATGCAGACAGTACAGTACATGACGCTATAAACCTGCAATCTTCAGATTCCTCTGCAGCGTCCCAGCTATGACCCTCATACCTGTCACATTCCATTGTGTGTGAGGGTGAGGGGGTGAGAGCTTCTTTGCATTCATTACCACCATCATTTAAATCTGCGAGTCAGCAGTGCTGTGAGCATGAGTGTGTCTGTTGAGATGTTGTTGCTGGTGCTTGAAAGCCTCAGAATGTCTGATCCGAGATGATGTTGGAATGATGTCATTGTCTCAAGTCTTGTGAACTTGTGCCCCCATTACACACAGTGTGAGAAAAACACTTCACCATGCTGAACGAGCACTCAACAGAAAAGACTGCTTGACCTGGAAGGCCAGAGGTCAGCGGTCAAGCATGTAGTGCCACAAGTTGACACTATGCTCAATTGACATCGCTTTCACCTTTGGTGATATCTCATATCAGTTTCATCTGTGTTTGTCTCAGCAGGCTATTATTCATGACATATTATACACATATAAACAGTTTAAATTTCTTCATAGCAAGATTATTATTAGGGGATCTAGGAAACATTTTTCTTAAATTAAACATCAAGATTTAACATGGACATGGAGATTTTATGGACATAGTGTAATCACAAAACTTTACCAATACTTTTTGAAAATGAATTGCTAATTATTCTTAAAACTTACGGCAACTAAATTGACTCTAGCTCTCAACTTACAACAAACACAACCTGAGCTCAAATGAACAAATATTACTCACTACTGCCCCCTCTGGTGGCATGGTAGTGTGACAGTGATGTCTCTGCCACACAGCTCCAGGATCTTTGTATCCGGAGTCTGTTCCTTGGCTTGGATAATTGTAGAAGTTTGGGGACCCTTAGTTAAATAGCTGGTTTTCATTTTATTGAAAAGTTGACCGGCAAAATTTTTTTTTTTATAAAAAATTCATATGCTTTGTTAGAATTTTTGTAAAAGGGGCTCATGAGTTAGTGACCTCAAGTTGAGACCAGTTGAGAACCACTGTTTACAGGGATGATGCTGATGTATATTTTCACAGACACACAGACACACACACACATTCACTCACACACTCGGACACTCCTTGAGTCACCAATCCACCTACCAATGTGTGTTTTTGGACTGTGGGAGGAAACCGGAGCACCCAGAGGAAACCCATGTGGACGTGGGAAGAACACACCACACTCCTCACAGACAGTCACCCGGAGGAAACCCACGCAGACACAGGGAGAACACACCACACTCCTCACAGACAGTCACCCGGAGGAAACCCACACACACACAGAGAGAACACACCGCACTCCTCACAGACAGTCACCCGGAGGAAACCCACACACACACACAGAGAAAACACCGCACTCCTCACAGACAGTCACCCGGAGGAAACCCACGCAGACACAGGGAGAACACACCACACTCCTCACAGACAGTCATCCGGAGGAAACCCACACAGACACAGGGAGAACACACCACACTCCTCACAGACAGTCACCCGGAGGAAACCCACGCAGACACAGGGAGAACACACCACACTCCTCACAGACAGTCACCCGGAGGAAACCCACACACACACACAGAGAACACACCACACTCCTCACAGACAGTCACCCGGAGGAAACCCACGCAGACACAGGGAGAACACACCACACTCCTCACAGACAGTCATCCGGAGGAAACCCATGCTGACACAGGGAGAGCACACCACACTCCTCACAGACAGTCATCCGGAGGAAACCCACGCAGACACTGAGAGAACACACCACACTCCTCACAGACAGTCACCCGGAGGAAACCCCATGCACACACAGAGAGAACACACCACACTCCTCACAGACAGTCACCCAGAGGAAACCCACACAGACACAGGGAGAACACACCACACTCCTCACAGACAGTCACCCGGAGGAAACCCACGCAGACACAGGGAGAACACACCACACTCCTCACAGACAGTCACCCGGAGGAAACCCACGCAGACACAGGGAGAACACACCACACTCCTCACAGACAGCTGAGGAGTCACCGTGCCGCCCACTTATGTATATTTTAATACACTAAATTTAACATATTACAAGGACATGTTCACTTGCTTTCATGTAGAAAATAAATGTTAAAAGTTGACAGGTTTGTCCAACAGCACAGTCTGTATACATCATATTGTGGTTAATAAACTGTAATCAACAGTAACTAACATATGAGTAGCTAACATATGCGCACACAGACACACATACACACACGCACACAGACGCTAGATGTCTGTCACTAAGGGCCAAAGTTTGGCTGCAGGTTGAACCACTTCCGCCCCTTGTGTCTGAAAGCATGGGAGAAAATAACTGACCTGGAAAGTGGTCCTGCACAGCAAATCAAAACCACATCTCACCACCATCTACTGCTATCGGAGCCGGCTTGTTTGTGATTTTAAACCTTTCACCGACCGGTGGAGGTGTCCCTCCGATGAACTGTGGTCTGCTGAGCGGGGTGCGTGGTGCCACGGTCAAGGAGTTTTTTTTTAGGATGTGTGTGTGTGCGTGTGTGTGTGTGTGTGTGCAGTTCAAGTTGCATATTAAACAAACAGCCTGGCCGTTTTGAATGGCCAGCTCCAGAGCTCTGCTCCAGTTAAGTAAATTAGTGTAAATTTGCACAAGTAACCTAATTTGGAGAGAAAACAAAGGCTGGAATTTTAATTGGGCACAATGATGCCGGAGTGGAGTAGCGGCGAGGATGAAATGAGCCGAAACCGAGGAGAGAGAGAGAGAGACTAATGGTTTGTGTAGGCTGCTGCTGTCCTTGCTGTTGAGAGACTGAGAAAGAGAGAGAGAGAGAGAGAGAGAGAGAGAGAGAGAGAGAGAGAGTGAGAATAGTGTGCAAGTGTGTTTGTGTGTAAAACAGAGAGAGGGAGAAAGACAGATACAGTTACAGTCCAGCAATTCAAGCATGAAGGAACAGGTCAGCCGGTGTCAGGAAGGAATTTATTAGTATTTCTACTGAATCATGTCAAAAGAACAAGAAAACTCCATATGAACCTTAAACGAAACAGCAGAATGTCAAATGGAGACTTAACATCATATGATTTTATATAAACAGCCTGTACAGCAGTTCTGGAGGTCATGTGATCAGAATCATAGTCCATTTACTGTACTTTGCCAAAGTGTGAGTGTATTTAATTATAAATCTGGCTCCTGAGTTTAATAAATTTCCCATTTTCTAAAGGCATTTTAGAAGTTTCGGCAAGTGATCACACACACATTGAGTGGCATTGAGGTATGGGATCTGCGCTGGTCAGTCCAGAAGAGACTTTGTTTGATATGCAGTTTCTACTCTGTTGTCTACATCTTTTTCTCTGTAATGGCTTCTTGACAAAGGCTCTGCGTATGTAAGACTTTGACTTGACCCAGTGGAAGCATAGAAAGAAAGATGGACAGATCAGAGAAATATTACACTCTTTTTGGAAAGTCTTTATTGTGAGAACTCTGACTTTCTTTAAGGCCTTGCTTGGGTGCTTTCTCTTTTAATGTTTTAATAACTCTGCTCAGATCACAAAGTAATACACACAAAGTGATTGTTTTGACTAGAAATTAAATAAATTGTTAAGGGTGGTCTTTGACTTTGGTGCTGTACTCTACATGACACATCCCAGCAACACAGGTGACACAAGCTTTCAGTATAGTGGGAATATTATGTACCACAGAATCTGTACAGATTCTAGAAGCAGCTGTCATCTCTGTGTGTGTGTGTGTGTGTGTGTGTGTGTGTGAGTGTGTGTGTGTGCAAGAGAGATTTGTTTATAAACTGTCTTTGACAGGGGGAAAGCCATTAGACATGTTTAAACTAACCTGCCCCGATTTGGTAAGTGTGTGTGTGTGTGTGTTTGTGTGTTTGTGTATGCGGTGGACACTCTCAATGTTGTATTGTGCATGTGCGTGGTCTTTTTTAGTGTCGTGTGTATGGATTATGCAGGTCAAAACTTGGGTTTTAATGTACATATGCAACCCCTTAAAACAGCGTTTTATGAAAACAGTGGCAATCCTCCAATCTGATAAGAGTGCATAACAGGAGGGAGAGAGAGCGAGAGAACGAGAGAGAGAGAGAGAGAGAGAGCCGAGAGAGTTGGATGGATGGAGGAAGCAAGGGAGGAGGGGCACAGGAAAAAGAGCAGAGGATGAGTTGTAAAAGGAAAGGAAAATGGAGGTACAATAGGCCAAACTTCTACAGCGGGTTTCTTTCTTTCTTTCTTTCTTTCATTTACATACTCACCCACTTAATAATATCACTTCTTCAGGCACCAATCATTTTCCTTTCTTTTTCAGCCAACCTTCCTATCTGTTTTTTTCTAATTCACTTGCTCATCTCAGTTTTTCATCCATTCATATTTTTTAATTTACTGATGTTTTTCTTGAGTTTGGTGTGTTCTCCCCTTGTCTGTGTGGGTTTCCTCCAGCTGTTCCTCTCACGGTTGGTAGTTGGATTGGTGACTCAAAAGTGTCCATGAATGTGTGTGAGTGTGTGTTGCCCTGTGAAGGACTGGTCCCCCTCCAGGGTGTATTCCCACCTTGCGCCCAATGATTCCAGGTAGGCTCTGGACCCACCGTGACCCTGAACTGTTACAGACAATGAATGAATGCATGAATTAATAAGGGAACGTCTACAACTGTGGGGAGATTTAAGCTCCACATCTTTTAAGGTGGAACGATATATTCGGAGCGAATATATTGGGAAAATGACAACTGTGGCTGAAATATTTATTCACAGTTTAAATCACCACAGTAATGTATTTGTAACTTGAGTTGTTTAGTTTTGTAGCACTATTGGTAATGCAGGTAGCATCTCCTGAGTTTGGAGTCATTTTCAGAGAGAGAGACTAGCATACTGGACAGAGCCAGTTTGTTTATTTATTCATTTACATACGCTTGGGCTTCGTAAACACATTAGACAGGTTCTGAGCACTCAAATAGACTGGAGAGCAGCAAACGTTGAGGAAATATTTAATAAAAAATGTTTTTGATTACAATCGTGAACTTCACCTTTAATATTCTCTCTTCATGTTTTTTGTTCTTCTTTGTTGCTCACTTTCCCTGTTTTACTTTTTCTTTTTTCCTTCTTCTTTAATTTACCATTTCTCTTTTCTTTCATTTTCTTCACACTTTGTCCTGTTTCTCTTTAGTTTTCTTTCTTTTTTCCTTTGTATCCGTCTCTCTCCCCGTGGCTTTGAAGAAGACTCTGTGGGGGAAAAGAACAATAACAAACAGAACTAGAATAAAATAAGAATAGAAATGGACTTCACCCTAGATCAGATCTCTGTTTCTCCATCAATGCACCCACCCCACTCGCTCTCCCCCGCCTCACCAATTTCTGTCACTCCGGGAGACAGGCGTGTGTGTGTGTGTGTGTGTGTGTGTGTGTGTGTGCGTCACCGAGCTTCTTCCCCCTTTTCCTCTTGCCCACTGGCTGCTGAAACTCAGTTCCTGCTCCTTTGAAGTGGCTGCGTGCAGAATGGAGATTCTTTGCGTGGTGAATTCGCCTCGCGACGCCCGCAGCGTCTCCATTACACAAGTTTAAAGAATGCCGCGCGCTCGTTTGGGGGAAAGGCCCCCTTTTCTCTCACTTCACAACCAATTTCTCTGTGTTTTTGAACTCGGGCAGTCATGAGCCATGTAATCTTCAAATTAGGGCCTTTCTTCTGTGCGAGAGCTGCGCTGGCGCTGTGCGTTTGAAGTGCAATTATTTTGCTCATTACAAGTTAATTTTATTGTTATAGTTTTGCAAATGTTTCCTGAGGTCATGATGTTAAAAGTTTGAGAAGAAGTGAGTGGGAGGAATGAGTGAGGATGTTCAGAGGTTTTTAGGTGCACGTGAAATGTGCTAACTCTCTCTCTCTCCTTACATCTGTGTCTCTTGCCCCTTCTTTGTGTGTCTATGTGAAAAGAGAAGGTAATACTATCAGTTAGAGCTCCATGAGGTGCCTGAATGAATAGAGGTAATTATTATACCTTTTAAAGTGTATAAAGATGGAATTTTCACCAAAGAGGTCAAACCCTGAGGAAGGAATCTAATAATCTCTCTCTCTCTCTCTCTCTCTCTCTCTCTCTCTCTCTAATTATGCGTAGTTTGCCTATGGAAGTGCACCTAATCTGTACTTCACAGAGCCTGTAAAGCATTTCTAGTTTGCACAGGGTACAGTAGACGGCTTGTGTACATGCGTACACACATGTGCATGCAGCATGTGCACTTGTGTTATTAAGAGTTAGAACATGGGTCAGAATGTTCTCTGGTTTCACGATGGCCAGTTTGGCGAACTAATGTTATCCGGTCGAGGAACAAAGCAAACATTTGTGCTCTTCCACTAAAGGCCAGTTCTAATGACGTGACTGAGGCCAGTATCTGCCCCTCACATCAGCGTGTAATAATAGCCATCACGTTTTAAGCCGATTTGATATTTAGTGTCTCATTTCCAATTAAAGGCCTTCAGATATCAGACCTGCCCAGAATGATGAAGTAAAACCAGCAGCTCCATCCAGGCCCCAGATCAGACTCCAGATATGCGTTAATAGCTGCACTAATCATTAGCCACTCATAATTGACAAAAAGTGTTTTAGTGTGTGAGGAGATGGAGTTTGGATCCTGAAAGTCTTAATAGAAATGGAGCACAGTGCCCCTCGGTGCTTTTTTTTTTTTTTTCTTCTCCTTTTTTTATGTTACAGCATGAGAAGGATTAAGAGTTACACGACGTTGCGTGTGAAATGTTTTATAATGGGAGCTGTACCACTCTGCCTCTTTCCTCAGGCGTATTTACACAGTTAATGCCAAGACTTCTTCTCTACATACGACACCAGGCATGGGCCGAGGAATAATTGTTCCCCAAAATAAAAATACATAATCGTTCAAAAGCTTGGAATCACGTGGAATCAGTGTTGGGGGAAGTTACAGAAGTAGTCCATTACAAATGACTCATTACTGCTCTCGAACTGTAATGGGTTTTTCTTTACTTATTATGTCCTGGACAAAAGTCACCTTGTTAATTTACTCTCAAAAAGCCTCTGAAAATCTGTACCAACTGGAAGCAAAAAAGAGCTTTCAAAAGTCATGTTATAATTGTATATATATTTGCTGCCTTCTGACAGGCCACAGCCATTTTTATATACATTATATGTAATATATGGGCGGCACGATGGCGCAGCAGGTAGTTGTCACATTCACACAGCTCTAGGGACCAGGAGGTTGTGGGTTCGATTCCCGCTCCGGGTGACTGTCTGTGAGGAGTTGGTGTGTTCTCCCTGTGTCCGCGTGGGTTTCCTCCGGGTGCTCCTGTTTCCTCCCACGGTCCAAAAACACACGTTGGTAGGTGGATTGGTGACTCAAAAGTGTCCGTAGGTGTGAATGTGTGTGTGAATGTGTGAGTGTGTGTTGCCCTGTGAAGGACTGGCGCCCCCTCCAGGGTGTATACCTTCCTTGTGCCCAATGATTCCAGGTAGGCTCTGGACCCACCGCGACCATGAATTGGATAAGGCTTACAGATAATGAATGAATGAATGAATGAATATATAATACATTTTATTCTTTTTTTAAAATCAGTTTTATTTTCAGTCCTCACAACAAATGTAAGTTAAAGACATGTTTTAAGCTTAGGATAATTGTAAGGATATGGTTAGGGTTAGTGTTTAGGGTGGGGTTTTAAAGGTGGGATAAGCTTAGGAGTTATGCATGTAACTACTCACACAATAAATGTGTGCATGTCTGTGTGAGTGACTGACTGTTCCTCTGTGTAAGGTGTGGCGTTGTGGGTACATTTACCACTGAGCAGTTGGAGCCACTCAACCAAGTGAGGACTGATCATTTGTTTTTGGCCGTGTTCTGCTTCGGCTGCGTTTGGGACAAGCTTTGTTTTTCCTTCTGATTGGATCCACCAGCTCGGTAGCATTACTCTAAACCATTAGCCGTGTGCCGGAAAGTACACACACACACACACACACCCTGAGATATGTAAACATGGCTGAAGGTACACACGCATAGAGTCGCATGCATAAACACAGATTAACACAGACGTGGACACACGGGTTGTTTCAGTTTGTGCATATGCACATACATGAGGGCTGAATGATGTGGACTAGATGTCATATTGTGATTGTACTTCTACAGACTGTTACTGTGATTATCCATTGTTATATTTTCAACATTGGTGGTCACAGAGCAAGGCCAAGCTCCTGCCCCTTGCTAGTGAAATGAATACCAGTCTTTTTAATGGGCTCTAAATACTGTGCAAATCCTGTGTTAAACTTTATGGAACGCCTTATCCACTACTCTTTCTGATATCGGTTCCACAGAAACCCATGATATGTCACTGGTAAAAATGGTTCTCTAGATCCGTACAATTTATACCTGTGGGGTCACATGGTTTGTTAAAGCACTCACGTCTGTGATTGGTCAAGATGCTCTCATAATAAACAATGTTGTGTCACTTGTCTCTCATTTGCTCACACACACACACACACACACACACAGATACAGATATGTAGTCTATCACTGCCTCACACAGACACCCACACCCACACACCATATCAACTCTCCTACAAGTGCACACTCACACACACACACTCACACACACCCATACTGTTTGTTTTGTGGTTTTCTCTTTCCATCAGGCTGAGAGATAGTGCTGTGTTTAATGTTGTGCGTCTCTCTCTCTTTCATCTTCTCTCTTCTTCTTCTCTGTTCCCTCACTCTTTACCTCCCTTTCTCCCTCTCCTTTCTCCTCCTCCTCCTTCTCCTCCACACATGTCTGTCTTTCTCTCTCTCTCTCTCTCTCTCTCTCTCTCTCTCTCTCTCTCTCTCTCTCTCTCCTGCTTAATGCCATCAATGCTAAATAAACTTTATCCACAATAATAGCTGCTGGCGGGCTGCCCGCTAGAACAAAAACGCAGACAACACGACAGGTTCAAAGGCAATACATTACTAGTCTCTGTCTTCTCTCTTCTCCCTTCCTTCTTCCCTCTGTCTCCCTGACGCTCGCTCCCTCTCTCCTCTTCTCCTCGTCCCCCTTTTTTTTGGGGGGGTTGGAGGGTGTATGGCGTGGGGGGGTTGGAGTTGGGTTTGTCTCTTTGTCTGGTAAACGGCTCCATCGGTTTTGATCCAGGCGTTTATTAGCTGGAGAGTTTAATTAAAAAAGGCCATTCATATGAAAATGGGAGTTTGATAGTGATTGCTGTCCCCAGCAGCCTCTCGCCGCTACTTTTAATTAGAAGCCTGTTTGATTGACATCAAGCACTGCTGGCATGGTCGCTCATTCGTTTTTTCTCTCTTGCTCTCTCTCTTTGCCTTCCCTCTCTCTCTCTATCTCACTTACTTTTTTACTCCCACGTGTAGCCACACTTGCGTCCACGTGTGCATACAATACCACACAGGTCATTAAAGAATACACAGCGCATCAAAGATCCAGGCACACTTTTTGACACGACAGCACAATTAGCAAGGTGTGTGTATGTGTGTGTGTGTGTAGAGTTAAATCACCATGGCCTTGTCAGTCACGCTCTGTGCACATTGTTCAAACATGTAATTAATGAAATGCCTGCTAACTACCATCCATAGTTGCTGACCAATGAAACACGTGCACCAGATTAAAACGCTACTAGATGTCTATAAGTCATTGCTGGTTATAATGTAAACTTATATCTCTCCTTCACTTTCCATTTTCATGTCCTGGTCTTTCCCCCTAACTCCTCCTGCTCTGGATAAGACTTCATCTGCTTTCCATGCATGCCCCATGCTCGCGCTGCATTATTCCTCTGTCAGTGGCACGTGTCGCTCTGATAGATTTATCCCTCCGTGCTGTTTATTACAGAGCTGTGATTTACTCACAGTCCGCCCTCCACTTTTCCTCTTTCCTTCTGGGCCTGCCGCTTCATCTGCTGCATATGACTTCATCTGTACAGAGGACAACAGAGATATGGCCAATATGGCCAGTAGTGTGTGTGTGTGTGAGAGAGAGGGAGAGAGAGAGAGAGAGAGAGAGAGAGAGAGAGTCAGATAGGGAGATACAGTGGAAAGAAGACAGAGATATGCTGCATGGAACACTAAAATCCACTAAAAACAGCTCTTGGAGTCAATACCAGGCTCTGTGTAATGAAAGACTGGGCCACTGCTCTGAAACCTAGCCGTATACCTATATACAGTGCTGTGGAAGAGTCAGAGACCCCCCCCCCTCTCTCTCTCTCTCTCTCTCTCTCTCTCTATATATATATATATATATATATATATATATATATCAAAAGTGGAGGAAAGATTTATGGGATGAATGAGAACAAAGTCAAAATTGTTGCAAGGTATAACACTTTAATTCAACAGTCATGCAGTGTCCCATGGAAAATATTTGGAAATAATTAATTCTACAGCAAGATAACGACCTCAAGCACAGTGCAGAGAAGATCAAAAAAATACTTGTCAGGTGTTTACAAGAAGCATGGAATATATCCCTGCAGATTCCTTTAAATAAAAGGATGGATGTTGTAATAAAGGCAAAGATGGACACACTGAATAATATTTGACATATTGATACTGTGGAGCATTGTTATATAAAATAGATAAAAATATTCTGCTTTATTCCTGATGCTAGAAAAAATAATAATTTCATGCCACGTACAAATGTTTCATTTTCTCTTTAAATAAAAATAAATTCCAAAGCCACTGAGTACTCACTCCGACTGGCTTTCAAAAGATGAAACCTTCTTTGAGGAGCATCATTATTGCACCTAGTTTTCATAATAGAACCAGATTATTATGTAACAAATGTAGGCCTGTTATGCTTTAAAATATAAAACTGGCTATATCTCACATAACAATAGCTAGAATTGAAATGAGCACAGTGGTGAAATGCCTTAGTTCACTTTTGACCTTCTTTAGTAGCTTATTTAAAGTGTTAATAACATGGCAACAACATGATAACTTTGCAAAGTGGAATGCTGTGGTCCCCATCCAATTCCTCCACTGTAACATGAATAAACAAGCCGTATGAACCAGACCGAGAGGTCTGCTTCCTGTATACTCGATATATATGATGTATACACTCACTGCACATGAGTGATTAAAATTGGAAACTGCATTCAGTATGTGGGAATCATGTGATTTTCATGTTCAGGTTTATGTAAACCCTGACAAACATCAGTGACTGAGTGTGTGTTGTGCCCACCACACACACCAGGGTCCTGGACACACCCTGACCCTGATCAGGATGAAACTAATACTTAATAAATAACTAAATATATAACAAAAGAAATAAACTCATACCAAAAACTAAGGATAGCAATGACGACTACATTTATTTTTGGATGAATACTAGTATTAATATTAATGCTTAATTCTGTGTAATATTTATTTAACCTCCTCAGAGTCACACTAATCTGTTCATTACGTGTTAAAAGTTAGCTAATAAATAATCAAGACAATATATTCAATACAATATTCAAGCTATTATTAGCTGATAAATATTCAAGACATTTTTAACCATGTAGCGATGCCTAATACTGAGTTGAAATCCAAGGCCTGTTTTAAATTGTGCTGTACTGCATTAAGAAATCTGTATTATTTATTATCCGTTTAAATATATGATGCCTGTGTATTAGAAACGTTTGTGATTCAGAAAAACAAGTTTAACAGTACACAGGGCGTATCTCGGTTTGTGAGGAAATTCTTTTAGTAACGTCATGTACTTTGATGAGTGTTGGAGATAGTGAATAATGACAAGTGTTTTTGTGTGTAAATGTGGTCCGCAAATGGGGTTATGTAAAAAGATCAGAGAGAAACATGATTATACATGCATGCTGAGTTAGAGGAAACAGAACGTGGCGATCTGAACTTATTGTCTGCAGTACATGCAGGTGTATGTGGAAGTGAAGAAACAATGCAGTAATCAAAACAACATGAACATATACACAGATCAGCAGCGTTACAATCCCTCCCTGAAAAAATCTCAATGCCTGCACTCTTAAAAATGAAGGTGCCATAAAGAGTTTGTTGAACAGTGTCGTGAAAGAACCACTTTCAGTTCCGTAAAGAACCGTTTTTACTGATAACGTATACATTGGTAAAGAACCTCAGGGTAAAGGTTGGTTCTTCATACTTACATTTTCATACTTACATACAGACATGGTTGTCCGGGTGACTGTCTGTGTGGAGCTGGTGTGTTCTCCCTGTGTCTGCGTGGGTTTCCTCCGGGTGACTGTCTGTGAGGAGTGTGGTGTGTTCTCCCTGTGTCTGCGTGGGTTTCCTCCGGATGACTGTCTGTGAGGAGTTGGTGTGTTCTCCCTGTGTCCCCGTGGGTTTCCTCCGGGTGACTGTCTGTGAGGAGTGTGGTGTGTTCTCCCTGTGTCTGTGTGGGTTTCCTCCGGGTGACTGTCTGTGAGGAGTGTGGTGTGTTCTCCCTGTGTCTGCGTGGGTTTCCTCCGGGTGCTCCGGTTTCCTCCCACAGTCCATAGGTGTCCGTAGGTGTGAGCAACTTTATTTTAAAAAATGTGTGATATAAACGTAAGTAGTCTGTCAACAATCTGTCCTTTGTCAACTTAGGTGTGCTTCCAACAGCACAAGAGGACCAGGAGTGTGACCTCTGGACCATGGAGCTGCTCTGTCAGAACAGTGGAGACAGTAATTGGTCATGAGGTCCAGGATGACCACATTGGCCACTGGACTAAGGAGAGTTCTCATCTCACAGGTAACTGAGGGTGGTTAGAGAATATGGTAGAGGTTTAATCTCCTCTGTTTGACCTGGAGGACCTGTCAGTACAGCAAATAGACACATCACTAAATTTGTCGTTGAGCCTGCTAACTTGACTACAGCCCTCAATTTAAATAGCATATCCAAAGGGGGCATGTCCAAAAGAAATTGCTCCATACTAGCTGTACTGAACAAGGCTTGCTGTGTTAACGTATGCCTGTAAGCGTTCTGCTGCGATCAGAATAGAACGGCAATCTGAAGACATACTTACTTGTCAGGGAGCATTGGAATGATTCCTCTCTTGAGTAGTTTGTGATGATTCTGATAACAATATGATGATTTATGGAACATTTGAAAGCCCCGGTCTGGCAGTGCAGTACTCACGTATGTATGTAATTTAAATGATAAGTGTTCGGATCACTCTGCAGAAGCACACTGGACACATGGTGGTTTCAAAGCATTCAGAGTCCATAGAGACTGTTTGGATAGTTATGATTTAAAATAAGAGCAGATTCCACCCCCCCACACACACACCTCCTTCCTCCCCCCCTCCACCTCCCTTCCACTGGGCCTTGTCCCATCCCGTCAGACTTCATTTGCACTTGCGTGTGCCTGCTTTGTTTTGCTTTGCCTGCCGTTTGGGTTTGATTTGGGGCCGAGCGAGCGCTCACAGCGCAGTGGAAGCGGAGGCAGAAGCGTTCGGGGGCCAAAACCTTGTTCCAATTACGGTGCCTTCATTACAGCCCGCTCCCCCTACTCTTCTCTCCTGCTCCATATTTCATGGCTGTGCCCTGAAAGCCCCGCTGTTGTTTTTTCATATCGACTGATTTCCTGTACAGCCCTATTTTAATGCATGGAAGCAGGACGCAGATATTGTCCAGTAGGAGGCAGCGAAGGGGGGACTAGAGTGACGTTGGCCTTCCTTTCAGAAGACGCCGAGAAGGTTCCATAAAGGCAGCGATCCTGCTGCTTCTTTATCAAATTAGAGTGCGGAGAGCCAGCAGTCCAGGCCATTTACTCTCCTCTGTTTGGCCTGTGGCTGATGTTGTTCAGTTGTTCAAGGTCCTTGCATAGACCACTTTTTGTCATTTGAGAGCAGACTCTAACGTAAAAGTTAGGTCAAAGGGCACTTGCGCATTGCCAGTGTCTTTGTCTTTTGAAAGTGTGGTTATGGTGCTGTTGTGTTAATTCTAGCAGGCTACATTTGATTTGTAAGTAGAGTATGTAGGGATTAGACATTAGCGCAACTCTATCTGCCTGACACAGTTAAGCTTTCAGCCTCAAGAACAGTCGATAGCCTGTTTTGCTTCAGTACGCCACACACACACACACACACACAGACACACACAGACACACACAAGCAGTGTATGTGGAAATGTAACTATTGTAGGGTCAGAAATTAATATGAAGGAGCTGATTTTCAGCAGATAATTCTAAGTAAATTAGACATAGGGTCATAAATTTGCTTAAAACATAATTAGAAGTAATTTTTTTTTTTTTCAAAATGTAAAGACTTTGAAAAAATGGGAAAACCTGAAAGTCTCATGCAACATATGTGAGATAGTTGTATATAATTTTTATTTCATATTTTTGTGTATAAATATGAGAACTAAGTCACCAAAACTCACCATCAGACAAACTGTACTAAAATCTTCCATGATTGAGAGAATGGAAAAATTGAAGGTTCGCTCTTATTTCAGCTCTGGCCATCTTCCCACAGTGAGGAGACCCCAGTGGGTCTGCAAGGATTGTGTGGCAGTTGTGAAGCTGGTCCTGAGGAAAAAGTAGCTGACAGTATCCACAGAACAATGGACTACTCATTCCAGAATGCAAACCTCAGCATCAGTGGTTTGGACAACTTTGGAGCATGTGAAGTGGAAAATGCAACCAACTTCTAAGACTGAACTCTGAAGGTGCGTAAAACTGACCCCAATCTTAAAAATGTAGTCTATATTTTGATCGATATTTACAGAGGTAAGGTTTCACCCAGTACTGCTTACAGGTGAATGTAGCCATTTTAAAATGTGTTTTGCAACTGTGTGTGTGTTGTACCCTCATACAGCCCCCACCCATCACACACTAGTTACAGGTTACCTGCTCCAGCTGCTCTTTCAGGTGAGTCCCCTGCTCTGGCGTCTGGAGCTAAAGCCTCTGCTGTATTCAGTGTCATGCTTGCTGTCCTCCTCCACTTAAATATCACTTAACACTGATTAACCCGCGCTGGGCCGGCGTTGGGCCCACACTGGCCCACCTGCCAGCTGACTGCCATTAGAGTGACCCTTATCTGCCGTCTGATCTGGCTACAATAGAGCCGGGGCCGGAGCCGGGGCTCAGGGAGCCTCTTTAATAATAAATCATTAGCTAAATACTTTTGTTCATTTGTGTCGTGTTACATGTACTTCAATTTGCTCTTCCGTGGCTCGCGCCTCGGCCGGCAGATGCAGGGTGTGTATCTGTCAGTGTTTTTTTCCTCTCTCTTTTTGTTTTTAAATCACCTCAAGTGATTTAGGGAAAAAATCTCATCCTTGTGCCAGTCTCTTTCATGGTAACTGTAGCTCTATCTTTGTATCTGTGTGTCTGCCTGTACCTCAGCCTCTTTTTTCTCTGTACAGCGGCCACAGCTGTCTACAAGAAAGGTAGATCATTTATTAGAGGGGAAGAGAAGGTAGTTTTTGCAGGTAAGTGCATGAAAAGCTTTATGACATCACACATTCCTGGGTAAGAATTAAAAATGGTCTTTTTTACAGCTGTTCCTCTAAATATAAACCATGTAGAATGGGGAATACACTGCTACTAATAAACATTGCGGATGTTTATGTGCAGTGGGCCATCGTTGTCCACACAGCATTGGTTCCAGTACAGCCCAGCCCCCTTCCCCAAACCCCCAACAGATACCAAAATCAACAGATGTGTATATATAAGCACCATATATTTAGCTCCCTTAAATAAATTGGCACCGTATTTACATATAATCCATGCACATCACCTTGTAAACTTTAAATCATCTCTATATTATTTTTATTGCTAATACTACATTATGGGTAAATAGTTATCATTCTCCTTTGTTTAAGGACTTATGGTCAAAAATATATCTTTATATTCTAAATACAGATTCAAACAGCAAATGAATGAGACACAAGTTAAACAGCACTTAATATTCACACAGAGGATGTGTGAAATTGTGGGAGGCTACCTTAGGTTGTGCTCCACATCACTTCACATGTGTGCATTTAGTGTACGTCACTGCTCCAGGCAAATTTAAGTTTTGCTTTTTGGAAATGCTTGGATTTTATTATAATTTACATATATTTATTGAAAGTTTTCAGTCTGCGGTTGGGTGACTTGTGCATGCAGAACCTGCAGATATAGAAAGCTGACTGTAGTTGCTTCAACCACATGAAGAAATTCACAGTGTTAGAGGTTTGTTTTTGGTAAAAGGGTTCTTTAGTGCGGACCATCCAGTGCCTGGGCTCATAACACCCGTCTTTGTTTGTGCAGCCAATTTTCAGGCATCGTTTTATTGCTGCATTGATTGTAGATCTAACTAGTTCCGTTCTTCTCAGGCTTATTTTGACCTCTTTTTGCCCTGGTTCTACTGTATGACCCGCAGCCATGCATATTACACCACAGCAGCTCTCCACTGCTCACTTCAGGTTCACATGGGTGAGTCAAAAGGCTTTGGAGAGCTGTGTATGAAAAGTTGCTGTTTGTTTCTCCCTGGGGACAAAGACATATAACAGACACACTCACTAAACACACACACACACACACACACACACACACACACACACACGCACACGCACACACACAGAAGTATAGATGAGGCTTTCTTTGGGTATGACTTGTATAAAGTGATTATAGTCCATCTTGGCCCAACAAATTTAGACTTCTTGACGCCCCTCTGTTGTTGCCCCCTAGTCAGATTCATGTAATCTCATTAAATGCTGAGAGAGGCTCAAGACATAGTCCTGGGTCACACACACACACACACACACACACACAAACACACACACAAACACACACACAGAGCTACTTTGATGCCGCTATGTCGGAGACAGACGACATTAGGCCTGTCTGCAGCCTTTTAGCCCTAAAACCATGTCATCTCCATCTGTACAGAGAGAGGGAAAAGGAAAGAAAGGGAAAGAAAGAAAGGATCCCCTTAGGCCGTTGCATCAGTAAACAAGAAATGCTGCTGCACCCGCAGCTGTCAGGGTGGGTGTGTGTGTGTGTGTGTGTGTAGGGTGGGGTGGGGTAGTTTATAGCCACCCCTAATTAATACATGTTATGGAATGTATTACAGTTTTCAAGGTATTGGTTTAAAAAAAAAGCATGAAACAGATTAATGCTTTTGAAGCAAAATCCAAAAAAGCTGTAAAAGTTGTTTTAGTTGTGTTTTTTTCTTTCTTTACATCACATGAATGTTTTATTGGCTACTGGAATAATAAACAGAATTAAATGCAACCAATTTCTAAAACTGACTTTGGAGACATGGGAAATTATCCCTCTGGCTCTTAAGTCTCTTGGAATAAGGATGAAATCTGTTACAAAGTTCAAGACATGGCACAATAAATACTGAAAAAATGTATTTGTATATTTGATGCCCCTGCGTAATTTTCCACGGAATTTATACGTCATAGATTTTATCTTTTCTCTTGATAATAACTAAGTGGCTCTTTACCTTGAAAGTGAAATGCAGCACCTCTGGACTGAGCATGTGTTCACATATATACTTGTATGGATGTCCACCTGCATTTAAAGATTTAGACCACAATTAACAAGAATAGAATCACCTCTGTTAATAATAAATCTACACTTTATGAATTAATACTGAATTAAATAAGAATGATTCTTACTTTGACAAGTGTTTCCAAAGGTTTTATATTTTTAAATAGGGATCTACTCATGAATAGGATTTGTTACTTGTCCATGCTTCACTCCTATGATCCAGGATTGGCTTCAAGGACCTCAAACAATTACATGCCGTCTTGCTTATTTTCTACCGTTATGCTAAGTGCTTTCAAAACAATTTTTTGAATGTAAACATGTCCTCTTTGGCCATAGTTCCTGTCATCTAATGTCAGTAATTTTATTTCCTTTCTGTTCCATGTATTCCATGTGTTTTTTTTTATTTTACATTCAACCTTCGCTTTCTTTCCATGCCCCCACCCCCCTCCCTGTCGCAGTCAGACTCCACATTTAAGGTCAACGTATGCATTTTATATGAATCCATTTTATTTATGTTAGCGCTTATGGATGTCTTTCCCTATTCTCAGCTCTTTCATTCTCCCTGCTGTCCCAACTCCCTCTCTCTCTCTCTCTCTCTCTCTCTCTCTCTCTCTCTCTCTCTCTCTCTCTCTCTCTCTCCTTTCTTTCTCCTTTGGACCGGAGCGAGTGCTGATAGGCATCTCTGTTGGAGTCTGCCTGTGTTTCTGCAGACAAAGCGCCTCCAAGAGTCGTGCTGCACTCCCTGGGAACCTTCCGCGAACCCTCCATTCCCTCCACATATGCACCCCCCCCTCTCCACCCTAACACTCCCTGAGCCTCCGCCCTGCTGCCCCAGCCTGCTGCCCTGCCAGCCTGACTGCCCTCCGCCCACGCCTGAGGCCCAAGCTCCACACAACCCAGCCTCTGGCCATTTCAAACCTTTGGACCCATTGGCTGCCATAGAGTTCCATTCATTACTCTAACAACTGTACAGGCACAGGCAACAGTGCAGACAGCCATGGTCAAATGAAATGTTCAGTTGATTTTCTAAATGAAATTAAGTTAACACATCCTCTACCCCGACCAAACATTATTCATGACACAATTTCTCTTTACTTGGCTTGTTTAACATAGCTTAGTGTATCATTTACTCTGTCAATCCTCATTTCTGTTATCTTTTGTTTTTGAAACCCATATTATACCTTGCGTTCAGTTAATGCCCATTCCCATTTTACAAATTGCTCAAAAAAAAAAACAAGAAAGAGAAAGGCCCAAAAAGTTCTATGGGGCTTCTGGTCGTGGATGATAGTGAAAACATTTAAAGAATAGCTCCCATTCCAATTTCTTTTTCATGCTGACTTCACCTCCATCTTGTCCAGTGTCATGAATAAATAGCATTTGACCATTTATTGAAGGAAGTGTCTAACTAGAGTTTCCAAAGTTTGGAGCTAGTAAGCTAATTAGCACAGTCCTCTTATATGCTTTTGTCCTGAAACAACACAGAGAATACGCTGTAGCATACACAAGTGCCCTACACAGTCGTGAGCGTACTTGTGTGTTTGTGTGTCTACATCACTCTGCAATTACACCACTTAAACACTAGGGCTGAATCTCAAATATTTTTGCTGTCTAATAAAAAACATGTATCTACATTTTTGTCAGTTGTTAGTTTACTACATCATTTAAACACAGCATCTGTCCTTCACATTGTGTGAACACTTCACGGTGAATGGACCAAGGAAATGCTCCAAAATTACTAGCTTAATTACTAACTACTAAGTACTAACTTACTTATTATCTTTTTACATTGTCTTTCATTGAAAATTAAGAAGGGGTTTTCTTTCTTCTGTAAAGTTACTATTTTTGGAGATACATGTTTTTCATTGGACAGCCGTTATGTACAGTATATTCCACCACCCTATGTAGTGCACAACACAGTGATATAGTCGTATTAGTTTTATAATGTGTCAAGTACACTATCTAGGGAGTAGGGCGCTATTTGGAAAATAGTGAGTTTTTTAAGGCATAGAGTATGCTGCTACATGTTACCTATGCATTGCTTATGGCAAAATTCCACACAGAAGCTATAAACTGGCTTTTAGTCCCTAATTGTAGTCTCTTACTTTAGTTTTTAGACATCAGCATGTTTGAGTAATGTTCAAAACATCACGCTCAGCCATCTAATGTTGGCTTCAAGTATGTGGTACACTCTTTAGTGTGCCAGGAGGTTCCATCTAGGGAAGTTCTTGGGAATTGAAACCCAAGGCTGCTCTGATGCTTGTAGCTCTCGTGATCCTGGCCAAAGCACTTCACAATTTCACCACTTTCTTCTGCACAGAGGGAGGTAAACAGAGGGAGGTAAATCGATGCTCAGAAAGGTGGACTTCTCGAGCTCGCATGTGTCTCCCCTTGCTTCTTCCTGTGATCGACCCCTGGACGACCTCGGAAACAGAGGGGGGAAGCTGGGAAGGAGGGTGCTGAGGCCGTGCTGCAAACACACACACACACACACACACATATACACACACATTCCTCACGGGCTATCGCTGCCATCACTTGACAAGAATTATATAATTGCAGCCTGTGATCTCATTCTCCTCAAAGAGCATTTTGAAGTTTCCTTTCCTCTCTTTTAGCTTTACGTTCTCTCTCTCCCACTCGCTGTGTAATGTTCAAATTGCACACATTAAATCAACCCCTCCTCCCTCTTTCCCTCACTTCCCCCTTTTCTATCTCTGCTTCTTTCTTTTTCCTTCTTTTTTCTTTTTTTTTCTTTCTTTCTTTCTTTCTTTCTTTCTTTCTTTCTTTCTTTCTTTCTTTCTTTCTCTACCCCTCGTTCCTCGCTCCCTCTCTTCGGTTTGGCCTTTTGTACAGTTTTCTTTCCATTCTTGTCAAATTGTTTATGATACGCTTATCACTTTAATGTGTGTATGTGTGTGTTGTGTGTACGTGCATGCGTATCTGCACGCTCGTTTGGTAAATGCTGCGATGGAGCGATACAAAGTAGCATTTATTTATATCATTCGCATTTAGAGATCACCGGCCTCCACGTTGGTAGGAGCAAGAATGGAAACGAGGGGAAGAGGAAGAAGCAGACAGTGGGTATGTACAATTTGGAGGGATGTTTAAAATCCAATAGATTTAATACTGAACCATGATTAGCGCTAGGCCCTTAGTTCTGCCCATAGATGTCAACATCAGTCATAATAACAACCTGGTCACAAAGTTGGTCTTTTGTGGATGTAGACATCAAATCAAATCAAATTCATTTATATAGCGCCTTTACAACTGACGTTGTCACAAAGCAGCTTCACATACATGAATTTTGGAGGCACCAACAGTGGACAGATGTGAAAAATAGCTACAAATCATAAAAAGTTGCTCATGAATATCTAATTCAATATATTTACTAATATACAGATTCACTTTTGCTGTTACTGTGTTGGAACACTCATGGGTACGTATTCAATACTCTATTTAGCCATTTCAGTAGCATATACTATGTTAATTAGATTTTAAAATTGTGTTGATTTCATATGCTGCATTTGAAAAACTTCAAATACATGGCTTTAAAGCCACTGTTGAACATTTAAAAGTACGTTTACACTGTTTGTGAATTTAGAGAACAATACTGTACCTGAGTAACTTTTTTCCTGAGAGTGTAGGACAATAGCGCCCTTTAAGACTGTACTCATATGTTCGTACTAAGCATTCTTTGACCCTTTCCGATTAAACACAAACTTCTGAAACTTGACATTGCCACAGATTTGACTAGAAGTTTCCAGAAGGAGTTTATGCTTTTTTTCACTGTTGTTCCTGTGTTGAAAATCAAAGTATGTTTGGTCAATTTTCTTTCAGTTCTTAATTATGTTGGTGGAAAATCACATCCTGAAGATTTGAAATCCTGATATTCACTGAGCATTACAATGATCAGAACAGCATTAACATTAGCTCTTTTGTTTTCAACCACAACAAAATTATCGTTAAATGAAGTAAAGACAACAGTCTTTCTTTTCTATTCATAGAAATCATTAGGTCTTCTCCAGGCCTCTGACCAGAGAAGGAAGTTCCATACTTATACACGTCTTCTCTTCTCAGCGTCGTTTATTCATGACATCAGTCAGCTGAGCTCTGACAGCCACAATAGAGCCGATTCTCACCCAACTCCACTTTAACTTCATCTCCTATTCACGCTCATGATCAATGGCACAGGCCTCAGATCCGTCCTTCAGATAAGCACACGCAACTGTAGTTTTTAACTTCGAAGTGGCTGATCTGAGAGCAGTGTTCAGGTGGGACTGGAAGCATTTGTGACTCACTCAATGTCCATTGCATCAGGCCACGAGGACATCAGCGCTAATGACAAGGATCACGACCCTGGCGGGTGTTTAAGTTTGAGGGTGAAGTTCTAATTGAAGAGTCACACGTCGCCCTCCTTTCATCTGACTAATGACTCAGTGTTCCTAATTCATTCAATGCTGACAACTGATCTAGAGTCAGATCCTTTAAGTACCAGACTAATCTCATACAGACGCACAGCTCCTGGATCAGCTACTCTATGTTTTCAAATATATATATAAAACATCTTCCTTATCTTTGCTTTTTAATGCAGTTTTGTCTTCATCTTCTTTCCTGTTTTCTTTTGTGGCCTTCTTCTGTTTCTTTTGCATCCTGTCTTCATCTTTTTCTACAGCTTCTTCTTCTATGTTCTTTTTATACTTCTTCTTATTTTGTCATCTTCTTTGCCTTTTTTGTTCTTTCACATCATTTTCTTCTTCTCCTCCTCTGACACATTTGACCACATTTGTCTATTTCCTAGCATTTTCTTCACCGATTTCACCCTGCCCCATTTTGCTTTTCCTCTGCCCTGTTTTTGTCTTCTTTGCATTTATGAAGTTGTTTTACCATTGGCTTTGCCTTCTTGTTCTTTTCTTCTCTCTCTCTCTCTCTCTCTCTCTCTCTCTCTCTCTCTCTCTCTCTCTCTCTCTCTCTCTCTCTCTCTCTCTCCCCTCCTCAAACTCTTCCACTCGCTTCTTCTCTCATCTCACTGTCCCCCTCTTTTCCATGCAGTGCAGACGTGGCCATCGGGAGGCAGTAGAGCTCTGCAGCAGACCTCAGACAGGGCCTGGTGGAAGGGTGTTCAGCCTCACCTCTCCATACTGAATGCTTTACAGTGTGGATTTATTGAGGGTGGAAATGCTATTATTATTATTCATCCTTCCTCTCGTGCTCTGGAGGGAGGGGAGCAAGGAAAAAAGGAGGGAGAGACGAATCTTTTCAGCAGGGAGTCTGCTCATCGTCGGCGCGTGTGTAGGGAGGCGACTCTGACATCTCTCACTCCTTCTTTCATTCCTCCTTTCATTGCTCTTCTTCTTGGATGGAAAGGGGAGAAAGAAAAAAAAAAGCTCAGCTTGGCAGAAATCTGCAGAGAGTTTTCTCTGTTCTTTATTAATAGACGGTTGCCTCTCCTTTTATTTGGAACACTTTTGTTGTGACAAAGCCTTATCCGTCACTGACATGGCCCAAGCAACACTAAACTGACAATATGATTAAACCACATGCGCCGGGAGATTTGATCCAAAGCTGTGTAACTGTACGTCCAACTGTTTTCTTTTTGCGGCCTCGTGTTATTATTTTCATGATATGGATGGTAAATCATGAGCATTGCCTGCAATGGAATGGCTGTAACTTGCTGCTTGGAAACCACATCACTGTATGTGTGTGTGTGTGTGTGTGTGTGTGTGTGTGTGTATGAAATGCCTTTGGCCCTGTTATTCTAAATAAGCCTCTGTCTGTATCGTCTTCTGAATGATGGATCCTGTCTCGATTGTTTTAACAGCAAACTTAACACAGCGGGAAGACAAAGAAAGCAAGATACACAGGAAGGAGCAAGAGTCATGTTTTGTTCCATTAATAATTACATAATCCATGATCTGAGCTCTGTAAAATAAAACATACATGCATTCAAGTAAACGTTACGACAAGGAGACTGTTTTTAATGAAAAGGACAGGATAGCTGCCGTTTATGAAGCAGATCCTCCTAAGTGTGACTGAGTATGTTACAGTGAGTGAGTGAGTGAGTGAGTGAGTGAGTGAGTGAATGAAGGAGGGAGGGAGATGCAAACCAACTCCTTGAGGTGCGTCAAATCAAATAAAAGTGTATCTTCCTGTTTCCAAAAGAAGCCATTGTATGATCATTAATGACTTGTGAGGTCATCACTAATAAACACTGTTCTGTACATGGAGAGTGCTGATGCTCACATGGATCAGCAAGTCTATTTAAATATGTAAACTGTGTTTAAATTAAGGGTCTGAAAGCTTATTTTCAAGGCTAAAAGACAGGAAGCTTAACAGATTCAAACACAGCTAAGAGTTTAAATGGATGGCTCATTAATAATCAGTCTAAGGGTTTGAATTAATTAAATGATTTACTGTAAAATGTCTTTTTACCAAGTGAAGTATATACTATTTTGATGCTTGAGTGATTAATGTTCAACATCAACTTATATCGCTACAGGTAGTTGCTACAGAGCTCCAGGGTCTTGGGGTCTGCATGGGTTTCCTCCGAGGGTTGCGGTTTCCTCCCACAGTCCAAAAACACATGTTGGTAGGTGGATTGGGTGTGTGAAATTGTCCACTGGTGTGAGTGACTTGGTGAGTGTATGGTGCTCTGCAATAGACTGGTGCCCTGTTTGGAAAAAGAAAACCATAAAAGAAAAAAAAGAAAAAACCCACACAGCTGTCTACACTAGCCACAAGTGTCAATGCACCATGTGATGTGATTTATTTCTGACACCACTCTGGTTCAACAGTATCTTCTCCAGTTTTAGGTGAATTCTCTAGCTACGTTCTGGTTGGTCAGTGTTTGTTATTGAGATTTTCTGTCTTGACAAATAGATACGACACTTCTGATACAGTCGTACTGTGACGCAAACCTTTGCTCTGTGGTGTTCCTGGCTTGTGTTGCTTACGGTTCGGACACTCTGTAATTGTTGCTGTAATTACGTATATAATTTTGCCACAAATTAATATAAAATATTCATTTTCCACTGGTATATTTTGTTTCATTTTTGATGTATTCAAAATAATTCTGACAACCCTAGAGCAAACAAGCATTCCAGCAGAACTTCCAGGCCACCCTGAGAGAACCTTGAACGCAATCTTTCTCTCTCTCTCTCTCTCTCTCTCTCTCTCTCTCTCTCTCTCTCTCTCTCTCCCAGCAATGAATCATGGGTAAAGGAGATTTCAGATCGCATTCAAAAACAGGGCCATATTTTACACCGTTAGAGATAGAAGAGCAAATTCTGAAACACACACACACACACACACACACACACACACACAAATCTGATAGAGTGTGTGAGAGAGACCCCGACCCTGGACAGCCGACCTTGAAGAGGAGGAGTGGATGGAGAATAACCCGCCCATCATCCATTTTATGAGTGCAGAATCCATTTGCTTTTCATTTGTGTGTGTGTGTGAGTGTGTGTGTGTGTGTGTGTATGTTTTAAAGCTTCACTGCTTTGTGTCAGCGCTAATTAAGCACAACGTGTTTAGGCAGGAAATTAATTGATATATCCCCAGCTTTCTCTCTCACTCTCTCTCACACACACTCATTTGCGCATACACACACACACACACACACACACCCTCGAACACATTGTATCCATCTCTTTGGCACACAAAAGATGGCACAGGCAGCAGAATGGAAGTGTGAAATGAAAGTATGAGAATGGAGATGTGTTTGAAATCTATAAGCCGCCAAAGATCTTATTACACAGACGGGTGATAAGTATCTGCGCCGGAGCAACAACGCCACACTTTTAATTAAGCATGAATATACAGAGAGAGAGAGAGAGAGAGAGAGAGAGAGAGAGAGAGAGAGAGAGAGAGCACATGTATTTATGCAAAGATTATAGTAGAAAGAGAGATAGAGTCACAGGCGGAATGGCATCCATCAAATCTGTGCCCCTCTGACCTCTTTTTAATTTTAGTAGGTAAATAATTAAAGAATGGACAGAGGAGAGAGGGAGACAGAGAGAGAGAGAGAGAGAGAGAGAGAGAGAGAGAGAGAGAGGAGAGAGAGAGAGAGAGAGACAGCAGGGGGGAAGGAAGGAGAGAGGAGGGAAGGGAAGAGAGAAAATGAGTGGGAAAGAGCAAAACTGTCAGAGAGAGAGAGAGAGAGAGATGGAGAAAGAAGGCGAATACAGTAGAAGAGCAATAGAGATGGAAAAGATGGAGGGAGAGTGTTAGTCAGAGGAGAGAGAGAGAGAGAGAAAATGATTGAATAGGAGAGTAAATTAAGATAAATAGAGAGAGAAAGGGATGGAGGGGTGGTGAGAGAAGATGTCCGAAGAGGGAGCGAGAGAGAGAATGAAGCAGAGATAAAAAGAGAGATATAAAATGAGAGACAAATGGCAGAAGAATAGAGGGAATAATGACATCATCTCCACTCTGTGCCCTTCTGACCTCTTCATAATTTTAGATGGAAAGAATCAAAGGCTGGAGAGAGAGAGAGAGAGAGAGAGAGAGAGAGAGAGAGAGAGAGAGAGAGAGAGAGAGAGAGAGAGAGAGAGAGAAAGAGAGAGTCACTTAAGCTGTCTGAAGTTGGTGTCTTTTTTTAAAGCTTTACACATGTTGATTCTTTGGTGTCTCATTGCCTCCCGCTACTGCCCCCAGGACACACACTTTGAGGTGTGTATTTGTGTGTGTGTGTGTGTGTGTGTTGTGAGAGAGAGAGAGAGAGAGAGAGAGAGGGAGAGAGAGAGAGAGAGAGACAGAGTGAAACAGAGCAAGATCATAAGCTGGCCTGGAAGCAGCTTCAGGAGCCACATGCAAAACCACACTGCAGAAGCCTGTGAAAAGTGTGTGTACATGTGAGTGTGTGTGTGTAAGTGTGTGTGTGTGTGTTTATACACACCACAGTGTGGTCTACACTCTGTGATGCCCTTAGGCATGTGTGTTTTTGTATGTGGGTAGGTGTGTGTGTGTATGTGGGTGTTGGGTGTGATAGAGAGCGACAGAGAGTGAGAGTAGCCATCCTCCTGTTTGAAGCCAGCGATAGGAAACACTTGTCCAAACACTTGTCCACATACTCTTGTGTGTATGTGTGTGTGTGTGTGTGTGGTGGGGGGTGGGGGGCTGGGGGGCTGAGGGAGGGGGGGGGGGGGGGGAGGTAGGCATCAATCCATGTACCATTTCACATCCAAAGCTACATACACTGGTATGGCTGCAGTGATTGGTCAGTCTGGTTCATTAGTCGAGATGCAGTGATGGCCATTTATTAATTCCTTTTGGAACAAAACCTTATACCTTCAGTTCCATTCATTCATTAATTCATTCATTATCTGTAACCTTATCCAGTTCAGGGTTGCGGTGGGTCCAGAGCCTACCTGGAATCATTGGGCGCAAGGCAGGAATACACCCTGGAGGGGGCACCAGTCCTTCACAGGGCAACACACACATTCACACACATTCACTCACACACTCACACCTACGGACACTTTTGAGTCGTCAATCCACCTACCAACGTGTGTTTTTGGACTGTGGGAGGAAACCGGAGCACCCGGAGGAAACCCACGCAGACACAGGGAGAACACACCAAACTCCTCACAGACAGTCACCCGGAGCAGGAATTGAACCCACAACATCTAGGTCCCTGGAGCTGTGCGACTGCGACACCTACCTGCTGCGCCACCGTGCCGCCCTTATCTAATTTTACTTATTATATTCTGAAAATATTTGTCTTATATTATGGAAGTGTAAATACATTAATCCCACTGACCCAGGTCCCAATTTGTCAAGCCTCAGAATATCATAGTCCATTTAGGGTCAAAATGTGATAGAGTCTCATATTTAGGCTCTATTTCCTATAGAGACTGAAGCGCTGTATCTTTGGGTTAATGGAGGGCCAACCATAAATTGCTTTTGTACATAAATACGTAACCTGAGGCTTATTTCAAATGGTCTCCAACATTACTCATAAAGGGACTGAATTTAGCACGGGGTGGTGGTAATGTTATATGAGAGGACCAGCAGAAATACTGTTCACCAATAGGGGACAATGTCAAGTGAGTATCCTGATTAATTTGTATACTGTAGTGGGTCGTTGTCTAGATCTTAATTTATCCATGGAAAAAGTCACTGTAGACTAAGCCACCTAAACCAAAACTGTCCATGAACACA
>NC_089804.1:38150806-38158306 GCF_029633855.1 Hoplias malabaricus
TCGGCGGCACTGCTTTGAGGCTGCCGGCCCTTTGATCAGGTTCTGCGGCCTGTGCTGGGGGTGTTGAGCTTGTCAGCCACTCTGATGGAATGATAGGCCTCCTCTCTCCTCTCTTTCTCTCTCTCCTCTTCTCTGGCTCAATGCTTCTCTTCATCGCTCACTGAAGGCCACATTATGGAGCCGAGAGGAGTGGGATATCCTGCGCTCCGACCCCTGAAGGTCGCAGGTCGAGGGGGAACAGACGAAAGATGAAAGAGTCTGTAATTAGGGCCAAAACAAAAACTACCTTGTCTGCCAAACAACTATTTTTGGTGGGAAGCAAAGGGAAACAGGGGCAATTGAGATCAAGATGGTGGTGGGATTTTTGCTGTTTTCTTTCCTTCTTTTTAGCTTTCTTGAGAAAAGTGGAGCTTATCGTGATTGGTGCCCAGTTGCCGTTGCACCGGAAGCCAGGCTTCTGATTGGCAGAGGCCTGTTTGCTTATCTGATGGTGATTGGCTGAGGCCTGCGGGCAGAGGAAGTGACAGTGCATGTTCCCACAGACCCACCCTGTGAGAATGGGACTCATGTTTTTTTGTGTGTGTGCGCAACCATAAGGTACTGTACACACACCCACTGCAGTGTCTGGAACAGAGAGTTTGTGTGCATTTGTGTGTGTGTGTGTCTCCACATGCTTGTGCATTCACGTCTGAGGGGTCACAAGCCGTCTGCCCCATGTCTGTCGGCCTCTCTGTAGTACGTCTGTCTCTCAGTCTGGACATGGGGCGTTGCTTTCGTTGTGTGTGTCTGTGTGTGTTAGTTGTTTGGAATGGGTGTGGGCATAGGGTGGAGTAATATGCAGAAGGAAGGTGGAAGTGGGTCAGGCTAGCGTAACAGGAAGCTTTTTATTTTGAGGGGCAAGACCTCTGTGGAAAAGACTTTATAGTGATGTAATGCGATAGTTTGGTAAATCACCGCACCGCCCCATCGCCTCCCCCCTCATCCAACTCCAAACTCAGTCAATCAGCAAGTAATATTTGGTGGAGGCTGCCTCTATATTTTTATTTGAGGCTAAGGTTGCTAACAAATAATGGAGGCTAAAACAATGTATATGCAATATGCTAGTGGCCCAATCCTGTAACAAAGCTATCATGAAAAAGCATATACTCAGTTTGTGTGATGTGATATTATTGACTATGCATATTTTGTTACAATTTTTTATAATATCAATGGACAAATACCAAATGTACTTATTCTAAATGTAGTCATTCATCAAAGACCTATTACTGGCAAAAGGTTTATATGTAGCTAGTGTGGCTAACAAGCAATTTAAGCTATTCTGCATGGCAAATTTCTTATTGTGCAATCATAGACCATCTCATTTTCAGCTCATAATATTTCCTCATCATTTGCTGCTCTCCAATCTCTCTAATGTGTTTACAAAACCCCAGTGCCTGTAAATGAATGAAAAGACATACTGTCTCTGTTCTGTATGCTATAGCTTTCTCTCCCTCCGCTCGTGGCAGAGGCGTCTGGAGTTGTTTTACACAATTGAAAAACATTGAAAAGCACAAACCAAAATGAGGATTGCTCTATTGCTGCTCCATAGGTGGGTAAAATTCACTCATTTCCACTGTTTCAGGTCACTTAAGGTGGAAATGTCTCCAAACTCGTGAGACAACGGCTAACTGCATTTACCAAAGTGCTACAACACAAAACAACTCCAGTCAGAAATGAGTTTCTGTGGTAATTCAAACAGAAAAAAATTACAGTTTAAACTTCATTTAAATTTCATTTAAATTTAAACTTCAGCTGCATACAAACAACAGTCTATTTCCGTCAAACATATAATTCCACCTTAAAATATGAAGCACTTAGAGCTGTGTTCCTGATTCCCTTTAAGTAATTTCAAACAGAATTAAAGGATTATTAATAATTAAAAATGGCTGCTGCTAGTTTTTACAAGTATGCAATCCTTGGGTTCGTAAGTGTAAAAACTTACCCTGTCTGCAGTAAAATGTGTAAATTAAGGTCGCAATCACACTGTGATTTAATGAGACAGAACTACATTATCTCCAAAGCTCTGTCAGATTGTGTTTTGTGTTTTGAAGGAATATTTGCTTGTCTACCTGATCAGATTACTTGGTTTACATAAGCTAACATTATATAAACATTTACTATATCAGTTGCTCCAGTGTTAAAGAAAAAGGGCCTGATGTCACGACTGGACATATCAACCCAGATTAGCTTTTGTTTCTCTGTAGATGTAAAGGAAAAGATCTGATATGTATCATGTGAAAATCTGATTTGGGGCCCTGTGTCTCGCTGGCTCCTGGGGAAGATGTTTTTTTTTCCTTCAGCGAGGGGAAAAAGAGGTAGTGAAGTGTGTGAGGAGATGGCACGACATCTCAAACGGAAGCACATTTTAACTGTTCCACCCTCAACATCACACTCTGAAGCTAACACAGGCCAAGGGTGGTTTTTCAGTTACAAGAGCTGTTGTTTTTCCCTGAATCTGGGCCCTCTCCCTGCTGCTTCATTTAAGAATAGTTTAGCCATTTTAGCTGGAAATGACCTTTTGACAGCTTACCTACACATGACTGCATTTATTTTCTTCAAAAACCAAACAGAAAAAGTAAACTCTGACTAATTTGTGGAAATTCAGAAAATGGACACAATTTGACCATGTATGATTCAGATTTTGTTGCCTAACTGTGTTGTGGAGTTTTCTGGACAGATTTGGGGGCTCAAAAATAAAAACAATTGCTCATGAGGCACCACATTTCCCAAATGTAGTCATTTTCTAATTGTTTGTGGTTGTGTATAGGGCCCAGTTATTTACATAATGCATAGAAAACCTCAACTGAATTTTTGACTTTTTTTGTTTTGCTGCATTTTCGCTTGCCATCTGTCCCCAGGAAGAGCACCCCACACTCCTCTCAGACCAGAGCAGAGGACTAAGTCCAGGACCCCAACATCCCAGAGCTCTGTTGCAGCAACATAACATGTTTAATTTCTGATTTAATTTGAAAAGCACCCACTGTAATGGACAAACCGATTGAATCTTTTTACATTAAATCTTAACAATGTTTTTACAGACTGGCCTGGTTTGTGAAGTCCATTTGTACATGTCTCATGCCTCAGAAGGTGAAGAGGCAATAAGGAAAGTTATGGAGGGTTACGGAGTTATGAAGGTACTTGTACATGCATTATACTGGTATGTACACTCCTGGCAGTGTGTGGGCAGAGGATGAAGTGTTGACCCTGGATGGCCTATGCTGGCCTCACTTTGGCCCAGTACTAGTCCTGCGTGGGCTTGCTGATTTAAGTTGAATGATGCACTCCCCCGTGGGTGATGGATGGCAGAGAGGTGAGGGGAGAAAGAGTGAGAGGGTGAAAGGAGAGAGGGTCTTTTTGACCACCCAGACCTCTCTTTACGAGCCTGAGGGAGTAGGCCTGAGGCGCTGTGTGAGCCGCTCAGATTCCTCCGAGAGATTCACGATCAACCCCAGAGGAATGCACCAGGGCCACGTGCCCGAGCACATCGTCGGTCAGGGAGAGAGGCCCTATCTGGCAAGGTTGTCCAGAGGTTTCCAGAAATCTAATTAGGGAACTGAGCATCTTTAATCTATGCATTAACTAGCATGGGTTTTCAATTGAAAAAAATGGCCATAGAAATGCTTATGCAATAGATTTGGATGACATTGAGCAGCCATATGTGAGGACAGTAGGGTCAGAGCTGTGTTTTTTATAGGAAGCCCAATACCTTTGTGATTCAAAATCCTAACCTCATTTGAAGTTGGTTATGACCAGAGGTCATTAAATCTGGAATTTTGATTTATGTTGAAGGTCGGGATTTTACAATCACCAGTCGGTATGATGATATACCTGGCTATTTAGGTACATTAACAGTTGTAGCTAGTGTAATACCAGCTAGCCATTTTATAATCCAGGCCTGGAACCTGAAGTCAAGTCCAGGTTTAAAAAGCTCTGACCTTGACACACACAAACACAGTAGCGATTAAGGGCTGTGAACAAACACACACCTGGTAGCCACCGCAGCACCAAGGGGGCACACTGGAGTTTGGTGCTTTGCTCAAGGGCACTTCAGTCCTGGATGCTGAGTGAGGAAACAGCACTGTTCTTTCATTCCCCAAACCCCCAGTTCTCTTGCTGGTCCTCATGATCAAACCAGCAGCCTTTTGTTCCCGAATCTATCTCCTTATGCATTTAGGCCATGGCTGCCCACATATCTCCATTTTGTTTTTATATGTCAAAGCCTTGCATATTCATGTCTGTCATAATGTGAAAATCCCAGCTTCTTTCTGAATAAAGACTGGACCAATGAACATTCCTCAATCTTAGTCCCAAGTGTTACCAACGTTTCCAGAGTTTTATGTTAACAGCAATGAGTTATATCTGCATGTATGTGCAGTATAAGTGAATGTGTGTGTGTGTGCATGCACTAGACCTCCTCACCTAGCTGAGGCTGATTCCTAATAAACTAGCTGATCCTCCCTCTCTGTCTAAGTGGAAGAGAGAGCCCCCCCGAGCCCACCTGAGAGATATATAAACTAGTGACAGGGAAGGAAAACAAGCAAAGGAGATAGAAATGAAATTCTGGTGCTTTATTACTGTGTAGGATTTACGAGTGTTCGCTTTTAAGTGTCTATGTCCAAGCTGTAAAACTGCAAGCTTTTTATGGAGGGAGTTGATCCAGAGGAGTTGAGCACGAGCATCAAACCAAAACAGGAAAAGAAGCTGGACTTTCTATAAGCAGGGAGTGAAGGGATGTCGCTACACAGATGTATTAAACTCTCTCTCTCTCTCTCTCTCTCTCTTTCTCTTTCATACACACATTTTCTTATGCTTCTGTCTCATTTTCTCTTTCTCTCTTTATTTTACTTATATCTCCCTTCTTCTCTCTCTTTTTCTCCTTAGTTTTCTCTCTGTTTAGTTCTTTAAACCCTGAATAAGTACATGGCCTGCATAGTTCATTCAGATGAACGGCCATTTTATAATCTTTATCTGACCTTTATGACCTTGAACTACAGTATTCACACACCACACCTAAGTGTGTGCAAGTGTTAAACACATCTGACAAACTGCTGCTTTACCTGGAAAGTGTTTTGCCTTTGTGTTCTGAGGAGGGTAAAAATGTACTGTCACTGTCATTGCGAAAGAAAGGAAGCTGCTATTACTTTAGTGTCCTGCTACACCAAACCCCCACAGATACAGATGCAGCAGTTAGAAACGTTGATACCCATTATAAACAATGAATATCCATATTTGAATAATGACAGCAGCAGCAACACACACTCAGCTTTGTCTTTGTCTAATGTGGGATAGTGGTGTATACAACTACCTGCTATTACACATAAAACGTGGAATGCACAAGTTTGCACAAAGCAACGGCTGCTACAAATATAGGGTCAGGGTTAGGGTTTGAACAATACCTTGTTTTTGGGATTAGGGTCAGGGTTTATGCATTAAGTTAATGCCTAGTGTTGAGATTCCAGTTATGGCATTTTTCCATTGCATGCTCCTATACTTTTCAGCTCTTTTCACTTTCTGGTGCCTGGTTCGGTTTCCAATCCCACAGCTCCACCCCTGAAATGTACCTGGTGATGTGACAAAGCACCATCAGTAACAAGAACAGCACACTTTGGAAACCACAGCAACAGTAGTGGCAATGTGAAATGTTGTTTACACACAGCTGCACAGACACATTGGTATAGTTTTTGTTCCTTGTGTAAAGGTTAGGGATATGGATAGGTTTAGGGTTAGTGTTAGATATTGGCAGTAGAACTGTGCTTGACTGAGTACCAGTCTGTATTTGAAGGATAAGCTGGATAACATTATGGTGTATGGTTATTAGTGTTTTATTGTGCTTATTTATCTCCAGTGCAAAACCAAAAGAGCAAACTCGTGACTGCCTATGTCTCATACAATTGTAAACCAGGGATGGGGAACTCATGTTCAGAAAATCAAAGATTGGTGATTTCCCTGCTCAAATAGACCTGACTCAACCCAAAACGTAATTAGTAAATTTAGTAAGTGTGTGAAAATGGGGAAACCACACGGTAAAGCTGGACAACAGCCCTCAGATTCTTCATTCTTGCTGTTAATGTGAAATATTACCCAGCTTTCTTTGACTCAGAGGCAATTCAATATCAACGGTTTAACATCAAGAGTTAAACTGAGATATTAATGACCTCTCAGGTCACTTACAGGGAACAGAATCATCCTGAAACCTTGGTTCGGGCTCAACCTGAACCTGATTTGGCTCGGTAACAGCTCAGCTCGGCCCCACACGGTGAAGGACCATATAAGGCCCAGCAGTGGTGTTGCTATCTGTGTCCATCTAAAGGAATTTATGAACTTGCGGTGACTTTGTGAGGCATCTGCACAATCAAAGTTCCCCAGCTAACTCGGATAAATTATGTGCTGGAGATTTACATCAGTAAAAGTTGGGTTAAGACACAGAGCTACGTTTCCTGATTGACACACACAGATAAAATGAGAGGTCTACACATAAGGAGAAAAGCAATATTTATGCAGTTTTTACCAAAAGAGAGTTCATCTTAATGTAAGTGCTTCATTCTAATCAGGGTCACGATGGAAACCCTACCTGGATTCACTGAGGGCAATCAGGAACAAACAAGAATCAAACCCAGGACCCCGGAGCTCTGGGGAACCACCCTAATTTCTAATTTACTTTTAAAAATGCCAGTGCACAGTGGGCTCAGTGTTTATTGGGGGTAGTGGTGTTGTGAAGCCCTCTAGATGATGTTTGGTGCTGGTATGATGAGTTTATAGACGTAATATACACCGTGTGAATATTGGGTTCACCTTAGACTTAACATATAATTATTTGGATGTCCTCCTTGATTCTTTTAGACTTTTAGTAGGCCATAATAAAACAGGATGTTCTTAAGAGATTACACCTTAAACATGATCTAAAATCTTTCACTGTAGGAAAAAGAAGGCTGATTAATTCAAGCACTATCTGTTCAGGATATCCCGTATCCAAACCGTCTTCTATTCATTTTGACCTCAGTGTGAGTCATGCTTGCCTCATTGCATAAGATCCTTTGAAAATATACTAAACTCCCCAACCCCAGTACATCATCTTTCATATTTCATAAGCTTGCATCAGTCCTTGTGGGTCAACAGTAATCCACCTAATCCTCACCTAAAATGCATCATGTTTTCCTAGAGTGACTGTGCCTTCCTCTCTTTCTATGACTTCCTGTCTTGTTATTTTTACCTTCAGTTATAAGATAAGTCCTAATCTTATTGATCACTCTTTTTTGTGTTGAAAGTGTGTTATGAAGATGAAGAAGTCTTTATCTAAATGCCTTTTAAGTGCAATTGAACTTGACCCTGATTGTAGTAGATACTATCTATGAAAATGCAACCGTAACCTAACTTTATATTCTACCTGAAGCCTAAACCTGTATCAAAACACTGCTGATAATATGGAGAGCTTCATCAGATGATGGGTGAGCAATCAGTTTG